>NW_009627722.1:0-13355 GCF_000690535.1 Cariama cristata
CCGGTCCCGTGTGCGCCTGCGGACGGCGGGTCCCGGGGAGCCGGGCTGGTACTCTCTCCCTCCCCCCGGCCCTCTCCCTCTCCCTCCTACGCGATGCTCTGGTTGCAGGCACAGGCCAGCCCCGGCTCCAGCCCCATGGAGGAGGCCCCCGGCGCCGCAGCAAAGGGATCTGGGGGGGAATTCGCTTCTGCTGAGCAGGATATAATCAGAGTTCCATCGCATCTCGCTACGGAGGTGATTTCCTTTGAAAAATTCACAGCGCAGTGTGGTCCCATGTGTTCCTTACAGAGCGATGTCTTCGTGGAAGCAGTTTCAATAGGAAGAAGTAAAACAAGCGAACGATTATTGCGGTCTTGCCCCGCATATGAAAAAAAAGCTACTAAAAAGTAAATTTAGTTACTGTCCTGTGTATTGGCAGCATCTTGAAGTATGCGTTTCTCTCTCAGTTCTTGGCACGTTTCTGCTGTAGATCCTTTAAAAAGGAAGTTACCCTCATTTCATAAATGCACATACTTGGGCTCTTTTTTTGAGGTTTGTTGGTGATATGTTTTCTTCTATTGGCACTGCACAATACTTGAATTTGGCAAATGATTATATGAGAGAAAACAGAATGAAAGAAGAGAATAATTTGGCTATATGTAGTGCAAGCTGGAAGACTTTCTTTAATGAATCCCTAAGGGCATTTTTTTTTTAAATACATGTAAGCTAGAAATATGTGAAATTAAAAGTGGCGTGTAGAATTTTTGTCAAGGTCTTTACTATCTTATTACTAGCTGAGTGACCATTTTTGCAAATGAGATTAAACCTCTAAATTAAACTTCTGTACCCTGTGACAAAAAGCAGTTTTTACAATCCCATAGCATTAACATTAAACAAGGTATGCAAGCCATTATAATGCTGCTATTGTGCTTTTTGCCTGTGTTGTACACTAGGCCATAGAAGCAGACAACAGGAACAACAATGAAGAGGAAGAGCCTGTTCCTCTGGAGGACCAAGAAGAGACATTTCCCCCAGCAGAAAGAGAGGTCTATGGAGCTACGGAGGAGTTTGTTGGCTCTGCGGAAGTGAGACACTATAATAACGTATATAATCCTATTCAGAGAATGTATGACCAGTATTTGTAACTTCACATTCTGCTGGTGCAGTTTTATTGCTGCAAACACAAAATCAATCAGAATTGGAACAGAGAGAAGCTAAATAGTCAAGCATGAAATACACAAAAGCTCTGACAAAACTGGAGCGGTTCCTTTGTTGTGCTGTGTATGTGTAACGGTTGGGGTTTTTAAATCAGGAGTGACACAGCTTTGCCAGTATATCTGTGCGCTGATTTTAGAACAAGGCCCTCTTGTTGATTCTTTGTCTGCATTGTTCATGTCTCATGATGATAAGTAGATTTTTAGGGGCAAATAGGGTTAGACTGAAAAGCTGTTTCCTGTGATGGATTTTGTGTTTCAGGAAAAATCTCCTGAGACTTTATCGGCCAAAGTAGAATTTGACAGTTGTCTTCCTGAATTGGGTGACATGGAGCAGCCAAGGCCAGACAGAGGAAACCCTTCCCTTCCTTCAGGAGCTCCTC
This sequence comes from Cariama cristata, assembly GCF_000690535.1. NCBI lineage: Eukaryota > Metazoa > Chordata > Aves > Cariamiformes > Cariamidae > Cariama > Cariama cristata. Next base: position 1,577 of record NW_009627722.1, read on the forward strand.
TGCAGGCAGCTGCGTTGTCAGCGGAGTTGAACAGCTGCACAGAGTCAGGTATCATTTAGTTCCTTATTAACAGTATAATATTATTTGATAGCATCTATCAAGCACAGTTTCTAGTTTTCTCATTTTCTAATCATTGTTAATCCAACTGGAGGCATAATACTATGACATCTAAGCCTTTATCTTTTTCACTTTTTTTTGGTGGGGGGCATGTCCAGGTAATATTGAAGAACCCATTGCTCTCTATTCAGAGGCTGCCTTTGACCAATTCAGTCAGCTTACTAGTGAGCATGGTGACCAAAGATGGGAAAAGGAATGCCAGCAGCATGGAGCTGAGGAACATGAAATAAGCAGAAGAAGTAAGAAAACCATAGAAGAAAGAGAACTGGCTGTCTTGGATCCAGAGCATGTGAGAAGTCCTCAAATCTTGCCATTTTTGCAGACTTGATATTTTTCTTCGTATGAAACGTGCAAAGTAAATTGTAAGCAGTGGCTTAGCTGTATGCTAAAACTACGTTTTTAAAAATGACTTTTGCAAAAGTACTAACTGCTGAATGTGTCTACTCCCTCAGTATTAACCCCAAAGTTGCAGGTTCAGAAGTGAGCAATGTAGCAGGTAAATCTGATACTTTTCAGTACTCTTGAGAGAGAAGTACTTGCAGCAAGGGTGAGTGGATGCGCTCTCAGAGGTAGCTCTTCCAATGTGTTTCTGACTTTCAGCTGTCCTCAGGAGTCTCTTTTTGATGTCAACAAATACCCACTGTATAACTCTTTTCACTTGCTACAGTGAGCATAGCTAAAATAAGAATGGCAGAAAATAAGATGTTTTATTTAATAGTGGGAGTAGCAGTAAGATTTCTTCATAATTTATTTACCCAAGTATGTTAAAGATTATCAATGTCATACTTCTTTACAGCCTCTGATGAGAAGATTCCAGGCTGCCCTGAAGAATTACCTTACTAAGCAGATGGAAAAAGTGAACCTAGAGCTTCAGGAACTGGTATACAGCATTCTTTCTTTGCCTTCCCACAGCAGCCCATCCCTATCCAAGCTGAAGTGAGGCAGCTGATTTCCTCTTGTGTTTGCAGAGGACAGCAACAAAGAAGGGCAAAGTACAGAGAGAAGAGCTTGGGGTGGTTCTTTACGGAGCACAGCAGCAGCTGGCCCATCTGCAGATGGAGCTGGAGAAGAGCCATGACCGCCGTTCTCAGGCAGCCACAGCGCGTCAGCAGCTGGAAGAGGAACTGGAGGGCCTCAGGCTTACTTACAAGAAAATGTGCCAGAACACAGATGATGAACGCAAGAAAGGTGACTGAGGCAGCCCTTGCGATATTTCCTGATTCTAGTATGATCTGTAGAAGTGAATTTGAATAGAAGTCAAGCATTGGATTGAAAAATACAGTAAAATTAGGAATAATGTACTCATTGAAAAGTTTCATGGATATTCCTGGCTGCCATATAGTTTCTATTGTTTCTAAGACCATGTTGCTATGCTGTACTTCTAAGAAGGTCTTTAGGACTAAAACTAAAACTGTTCCTGGCAGGTAGGCTGTTCTATGACAGCAAGAGGAAAATTCCCCTCACTGTTACGTTTGCCTGTGTCTCTGTAAGGGTGTGATGCGATTGCAAAGGTTGTAGGTCATTAGGGGTATCCGGGAGTGTGAGAGCACCATCCATTCCAGCCAAAGAAGTGGACTTGACTAATTCCTTCTGTGTTGCAGGCATTCGAATGGGAAACAGTAAAACGATTGCAATGGCAAGGACAGCTAAGCATTAAAATAAATTACCTAGAAAGTTTTTGCAGGCTATTGAAAAAATTAGAGAAGCATTCAACAGGCTGAGAAAGACAGTTCAGTTTTGGGGCAGAGGAGTGGATTCACAGCCTCCTGAGGCCCCTTCTTTGATCTCCTGGGATTCTGGGTGCTGGGTATCAAGGAACTGCTTACTAAGATTTTTAGCTTTGCTTGCGGAGCTGTGCTCCAAAGCCAATGTAAATTCTTAAATCGGGGAGGGCTGATTTAGCTGGCATGTGTGTGGGTTTTGATTTGGGTGCTTCTGTATTTCTTTCCCTTTGATATCTGTTTGAAGTGTATCCTACAAACATACTTACTTGTAAATACTTTTCCTCCTGCCTCCCCAGTTTCTGCCATGCAGACCCGGGTTGAAAACCTGGCCTTGCATCTCTTCTACATGCAGAATATGGACCAGGATATGCGTCATAATATTTTGCTAATGAAACAGTCGACAAAGAAGGCTGAGGCAGAGAAGGTCCAGGCTGAGGTGGAAAAGAAAAAACAGGTATCAAGTAAAACTGTTGTCTTTAAAATAAATAAATGCATACAAAAGTCAGTCAGTGGTGAGTCTTGCAGGATGCGCTGCCCTGACAGAAGGAAGGCTATAGGGACTGAATCATGGAAGATATGTGGGGATATTTTTCCCAAATAATTGGGAAGAAAAACAAAACCAAAAACCCGCAGGCTTTTCTGAAAATGAGAAGAATCCTCACCACGAAGATACGGCACGTACTACCCAAAGGTTTTTGACAAGCCTGATAATAGTAAATCACTCTTCCCTCGAGCAAAGGGGGTGTGGAGGCAGAAAGACAGTTAGTGAAGAAGTATCCTGTGTTCACGGCTCGAGAACCGTTCTCAGTCACGATGGGTCTCACGACAGAAAGCGAATCGCGACAACGGCCCGCGGCGGCGGGTGTGCTGGGGCGCCCTCTGCTGCCCCCTGCCGGCGGCAGGACGCAAACCCACGGTTCGTCATGCAGGGTTGCATGCAAATGGTTGAAATCAAGTGGATTTAGATGGTTTTTAACAAAAGATTTTAAAACGTAAAATATGAAGATTCCCAGCTGCTGGAGAAGTGGCACAATATAATCTGTGCTGACAGGAACAAATGCTGCTTCAGATCTGAAGTATCCATTTACTACTGCAAATGGAATAATAAAAAATCGGCAAAGAAGGTTTCATTCTCTTGAAAGTTGTCGCTGTTGCATTCGTGACTTATTTGTATAGGAATGGAAAAGTTTCAGTAGGAATCAAATCTAATCCAATTGCCAATTTAATTCCTTTTCTAGCCTATGTTGTTCTTGTAAAGTATAGTTGCCTGAGACTGAGGTTCTGTTACTCATCCTGAACTGTTTGGCTCTGACTCTTCAGGATCTTCTACTAGACCGCTTAACAAGAAAAGCCTACGAACTACAAGAACAGATTGCTCTCTTTGAAGCTCAGTTTGCAGCCCAGGCAGAGGACACAAAAGTAACTCGGCAAGCAGTAAATGAGGTAGGAGGTTGCTTTTTTTTGCTTCTGGTTAATATTTCCTTCTGGAAGGACTGACCCCTTTGGCTCATGCTCACGTGGTATGTACAATGTAGGCCAGAGTTGTGTGGTTCATTCCTGTTTGGAGGAATGAAGATTTTTTTTTTTTTTTTTCCTTTGTCCTTAAGAATTGCCTGTAAATCATTTCCCCACCTTCTCAGCATTTTTTTTCTTGCAGACGTATGCTCTGTGGTCTGGTGTGACAATAAACCAGACACATGTTAGCTGAAGCTGTTCCTGCCCAGCATATTATGAACAGAAAAAAATACTGCATTGTAACAGGAATTTGGTTTCTCAACCCAGTATAGATTCATCCTGTCTACAAATTCTCTCTTCCTTAGGCCACTATGGAGATACAGGCTATTCACATGGAGAAAAAGCGACTGATGAACCACTGGAACAGCAGCTTGGCTGGAATGAAGCAAAGAGATGGGGCTTATATTGCCTCACAAGAGTTGCTGAGGTATGGTATCTGAAAACAGTCCCAGGAGAGACCTCAAATAATTCAGACAGGAGAGATTCTAAAAAGGGCAGCGTGTCTTCTGTCAAGTTTATTACTGTATGTGCAGGATATGTCAGGCAGAGCAAGTTTCCTCCTCTAAAGCACATAATAAGGTTAGAGCATGAAAAGAACAGTTCTCTGTTACCATTTTCTTTATCCAAAACACAACTCTCCCTTGAAATGTGTGGGTTTTTTAAAGCCATTTAGAGTTTTTTTTCTATTCCTATTTTATTAATTTTAAAAGGTTCCTTCACCTTTGCAACATCTCTCAGTCCAAAGAGCTAGACATCAAGAAGGATTTATCTATCACTTTCGGTTAGGGTTTTGTGATGCCTTTAGAAATCTTCAGGAAAACCTTCCTATTGTTGCCAAAGGAAGTGTTCATTTGGTCTGGAGTCTTAAAGCTTGACTGATTCTCTGAGAACAAACTATATGCTTTTATGTGGTGGCATCCTGGTAAGAAATGGGGGGGTGGGGACAGGACTGAAAGAAGGAATTAATTTTCCTACATACGTTTCCTTTTAAATCTTAATGTCTCCATTCATCTCCTGATGACTCTGCACTGTCACAGCAGAGTAGCCTTCATAAAGATCTTCCTTCTTGGTCAGTTGTTGCTGCAATAGCATGTTTGAAAAGAGGAATTTGTAGATGGTTGTTCAGCACGAGTCAATCCCTGTGATGATTTTCCATCCTCTTTGCTTCTCCAGCAAGTACAGACATGACCTCAAGTCCCTAGAAACGGACATCCACGGCTGTAGAAAGTCCATCAGGAAAGAGGAAGAGAAGAATGAGTTGCTTGTCACCATCCTGAGCCGTTCGCAGAATGATGCCAACACAACAAAGAAACTGATTGCCCAGTGCCTTTCAAGGCAGGAGGCCTTGAAGGTTGAATCTAGCACCTATGCTCGCATTCTCCGTGAGACAGAGCAAGCCCTCAATAGGACCAAGATGGTGAGGAGAGGCCATGGAAGAAGAACCCTTTTGAATTGGACATGGGTGTTTAATACCCTTCCCGAAACAGTTGTAGCGATCCTGTCTGTGTCTTCCCTTTTTAGGATCAAGCTGCTCATCTGAATGAGTTGCTGTCCATCAGTAAGGATATAGAGAAAGGGACTGATGTCAAAGAGCAGATGGAAAATGAAATCATGGCAAAGCTTCAGGACCAGATGATGTCCAGCAAAGCCACAAAGCAATTCTCGCAGCTGGCTGCAAAACTTCATAGGAGAAAAACAGATCTGGTATGGTATCCCTTCCGTTTGGGAGGGCAGGGGAAGGAAGCCGCCTAGAGCAGTGTTTCTCAAGTGTGTTTTGTCAGAGTCTTCATTCTGGTTTTCAGGTCTGCGATTGAAAGTCTGCTGAGTTTGCAACTCCAGTTTGGTTCTTCCGCTGATTTTATTGCAAGATTCTGGTGTGTGCCAGAGAGTTTGGCCAAAAAGGCCTGACACAGAACATGCCATTCTTTATTTAAAAAATGGGGCAGAATGATGAATCCTAGGGGTATTTACTATAAAGTATTACCAGTTCTTACGTATTGGAGGAAGACAGTGGATATGTGGTACTTCTGTACTCCAACTTTAACTAACTTATATCTCTGTACTCCATCACGGAATGCGATACAGGCATGCTCTCAGTTTCTAAGTAAGGATTACAATCCTAGGAACAGTCAAACCAGACCCACAGTTCATTGTGGCATGATAAGTTGCTCTCTTTGGGAGTGTATAACTGGTACAGATAGAAAAACTAGAAGATTTGGCATAGTATTTATCATACGGAGTTGTGTGGCCTGACACTAACACAACACGTTCCGACTTCTGTATTTCCATGAGTTACTTCAGCCTGTCCCTGGGTTTTTTAAATCAAGGGCATATCTTAAGTAACTGGAAGACTGCCAGGGTTGGCTTCCATTGTGAGAAAGGCCCCTCCATCCCCCTTTCCAACAGATACACAAACAACTGCATACTCCGCATTGACTTCTATTAGCATCTGTGTTGTACGGTCGAATATAGTGCAGAGAGTATGGATTTGGAAAAGACCAAATTGCAACCTCTTGCAGTGTGGTCCAGGCTGTGCAGAAGTAGCAGACAGGCTTTTGAAAGTTACCCGGCTGCATTCATGCTGTACTCCAACATAAGGCATACCCACGCTTTTGGGCTGGTACGGTTGTTAGGCGAGGGATGTGTTTGTCAGGTGTGGTGGAGAAGGTACAACGTAGTAATGTCCTACTACTGTTAGCCAGACAACTAGAGGCAGCCGGGCAGGGAAGGTAATTGCAGAAGTGATGAGTGTGGTCTCCTAAAGGGTTTTGGGATGTTTGGCTCCTTAATGCTTTTCAGCAGCCTTACGGTAGAGGTAAATATTGCTATCTCCTGTCAACAGATGGAGAAACAAAGGTACAGAGAGGGTAAGTAGCTTGCTTACAGCTTGTAGTACAGACCTGGGAGTAGAATCTAAATCCCCTGATTCCTGTGCTTGGATAAGTGGGCATTACAAATCAATGAGTTCCTGTTGGTGACAGTGGTTTGTTTTCTGTCTGTTGATATTCCTAGGAGCTGCATTTTTCCAAGGTTGAGAATGATGTGGCCCAGGTTATTCTGAATGCAACTCGCACCAACTGCAGGCTGACAATTCTCCAAAAAACAATTTGTGAGCTGGACAAGGAAATAAAAAATACCCATGATCTGATCAGCCGCAGGGAAAGCGAGATTGCAAAGTGCAGTCTCCTGAGTGAGAACAAGCAAGGGGTCATCAGCCAGTACAACAAGAGGTTGGAGATGATGCTTTCTCAGCAAGGGGTATGTACTTTTACGTTTCGGTCCCAAATTTGATTTTATTCTTTGTGATGACCACAGATGTCCTTGATAAATGTAGCTGCATAAGTGTTGGATAGTTAAAACTTTCAGGCATCAGTATTGTGATTTAAAAGCTACACTAGTTAATGTAAATGTTTACATTTGTCAAATAGTTCTTAATGTACACGAAGAGGAGCTGGCATCGGGAATTGCAAAATGAGGGTGTGCCTAGCACAGATTTCTGCAGGGAGTTGTCTGCACCTGATGCAAACGATGAATGACACCAATAGCCTGGGAGTCAATAGGATCTCATTACAGAATCTGCAAAGACTGATGAGGGTGGAATGGAGCAGGCAGTGATTTAAGTCGCTTGACGCTTGGTCCCATTCAGATGATACCCAGATCTGTCCCTAGCACGGTGAGCTTTAACACCTTTACGGATACCAATGTGAAAATGAGTCCTATGGCATAGACTTCGCAAGCTTTTGAATATCCAGGTGTACCTGTTATAAGAGCTTAGGAGGCCCTTTCGCCACAGAGTCTGAAGACCTTTTGGGCTTCTGTTGCTTTTATTCCTGTGAGGTCAGAAATTATTAGTTCCATCCAACTCACGGGAAGTGGAGGCAGGAGGTAACTAACTGGCAAGATAACAGTATAGCTGAAGTATTTAGTAGGTGTCTCGGCAGTCGGACCGGCCTTCTGCAATGATGCTGTAAACAACTGCTCCAGCAGCTTCTGCCTGATTTATCCCAAACCTTGCCCTCGTACAGGGCCAGGAATTAGGACCGTTGGAAATCGAGATCAACAAGCTGACCAAGCAGATAGAAGAATATAATTCTGAGATGATGACACTTCAGAAGTACTGGCTTAATCAGCAGAAAGAGCTGGTCAAGTTAACACACGAACAGGAGGAACAAGTAGCCTCCTTGGACATGTTAAAGAAACAGATCACAATAATGCAGCAGAAGAAAGTGCGCACTGAAAGTAAGTCATTCCCTAACTCTTTCCTAAAATGTTCATCCATGAATGGAGAAAAAAGGGAGCGAAGGCTTACAGACGGGCAATGCTAGACCTTCACCAAAGAATGCCCTCAGTGCCCGTATATATGTGTGCGCGGTAATGCAAATGGCCCCAGTACTGTACTCTGGGGCTAAGAGCCAGGCACCTTCTGCTGTTTTGTGTGTCGTTATTTCCCATAACGACTGATCCTGCTGTCTTAACTGACACAGTCATAGAATCGTAGGAGATCTCGAGTTGGACTGAACCCTAAGTGACCGTGCCATGTGTTACACTTCTTAAATAAAGTTTGCAAGTAGTTGGTAGCTAAACGTCCCCACCAGTGACAGCGCTTTCCTTGGCCAAAACCAACTCTTTAACGCAGTGGTTTCCTTTAAAACTTTATTTGATTTTTGGGCTTGTGGAAAAACGTTTTGGCTGGGTATGTGGGGCACAGGTGGCTCCGCACGCAGTGCTGTGTGGTCTAATAGCTGTTTGTCACACCTTGCCTGTGTTCAACCCAGTGCTTGTGGGAATTTTAAGACTTTTTTTTCTGTTTATCTGTAGATGAAATTCAGGAGGAAAAAAAAGAACAGAAAGACATCGAACGTCACATGAGGAGCATGTCAAATGACTTGATAAAGTTGAATGTGTTGATCAACAAGAACAACAGCAGCTTCAAGGAGCTGCAATATGGCAACATTATCACAGAGAATGAGTTTGTACGCTCTCTCAAGGTACAGAGGTTTGGCATCACATTTCCAGGTCTCAGCCTCCCATGCAGATCAGAGGCAAATAGCGATCCTGTAAAACTTTCTCCGTCTGACAATGTTGTGTATTGTTTTATGCTTCCCAAATGTAGGCAGCAGAAAAAGAATCAGTTGAGATGCAGGAGAAGCACAGTCAATTGACTGAGGAGAAGGAAAGACTCCTGAACAGCCTGGTGGAAGCAGAGTAGGTACCAGAGAGGTTCTTGCTTTGTGGCATAGTCTTTGAACTTTTGTGTATGTGTTCATGTTAGCTTTCTTCTCCAGTCATCAAGCTGAACCAGCACCAAGCAAATGTGCTCCTCTCCTTCTCGGAGGAGATGAAAGGAGTTTAATGAATTTTTGAAACACAAAAAAGTGCTTTAGCCGACTCTGGAACCAGCAAGAGCTGAGAGGATGTTGGCTTTAACGAGTCCAACATATGCTTGGTTTTGCTGGATGTTGCCAAGATCTGTACGGGAAGACTCCGCATGCAATCTCCTCTGCCAGTAACTCAGAGCAACTGTGCTGTGCTGGGCAATTAATTGGGATCCATCAGCCCCCTGTCAATCTGGGCATGCTTGTTTTTACAGTCATCATACCATTTTCTAAATTGTGGAGCTTCCTCTCTGATTGCAGGCTGCTCTGTTGCTGCCCTTTTATGTCTCATATGCAAATCCTTAGTTTCTGCCGAACCATTCAGTTCTGTGTTCAGAATCGATCTCGGGAGCGTGCTGTCACTGATGCACAGAGGGAGCATCCTCTCTGTTGTTTACAAAGGTACTGCTCTCCCTTTCTGTCATTGAAGGCATCAAATCATGCTATGGGAGAAAAAGATCCAGCTGACAAAAGAGATGCGTGCAGCCGTGGATTCTGAGACAGGACAAGGCAAAATCCAAGCCATGAGAACAGAGATTCATAGGATGCAAGTAAGCCACTTGGAAAGAGGACGGAGGAGGGGAAGCTGCATGCAATGCCTTCAGCTTTGGAGCTGCTGAAACATAAAGCAGGAGATGAGAAACAGGCTGGAGAAGTAGCATCTTCAAGGCCGTAGCAGTATTGGAAATCTTACCGCCCTGCAGCTAGATTGAATTAAATACATCCAGCACGCATGCACTTGACGTGTTCCTTGTGCATGCTAGGTAACAGGCTGCAGCAGAATCTAGATATACGTGAGAAATCTATTTAAAATGTAATGTGTCTGCCACCTTATTCTGTGACCCCAATCTATAAGCAAACAAGTGTTGGGTACTAAATATTGCATCATCTCAATTACGGGTTAGGGAAGTCTTCTGTCTTCTGGCAAAGCAACTCTTCCCCTTTGCTCTCAGGATGCTTCTGCTCTTCTGCTCATGAGTTCCAGTGAAACATGTTGAAGATTACTTTAGATGAGTTGGTAACCCAGGCCTCTGCCTTGCAGATCCACTCTAATTCCAGGTTTGGATTTAGAGCAGATTTGGCTTGCCAACGCTCATGTGTCACGAATATCTGGTTTCCCCTTTGTTCTCGGTATGCTTCTGCTCTTCTGCTAATGCTCATGAGTTCCAGTGAAACATGTTGAAGATTACTTTGGATGAGTTGGTAACCCAGGCCTCTGCCTTCCAGATCCACTCTAATTCCAGGTTTGGATTTAGAGCAGATTTGGCTTGCCAACGCTCATGTGTCACGAATATCTGGTTTATGTAGGTGGGTTGTGCCACACAGAAGACTCCAGTTAGGTGCCATTCATACACATGCGTTGTTTTCAGCCTGTTTTGTATCTTGACAAATGGCAGGTCCGCTACGGCCAGCTGATGAAGCAGCAGGAGAAGATGATTCGCGATATGGAGGCATCTGTTTCTCGTAGAGAGGCGATAGCGATTCATGGAGAGGGTCAGAACAAAACAGATAAGAAACGTATCACCAAGAGCGACTTCCACTGCAAGACACAGGAGCTGAGAAAGAAGATCAGTGAAACGCAGAAGGTGAGCGAGTCAAGCAGGGCTACAGGAGTTCACGTAGCCTGTACGTGCCTTGTAATTGGCACCAGTGCACGCTTAGCAGAGACACACGGGGTGTCGGTACGCAGACCCTGCACAGGCACGGCATTGCACAGGGGACGGGCTTTGGAAACTTATTAAAAAACCCGACGAGTTCTGGGAAGAGGGCTGGGAATGCAGCCGAACTAAAGAACCAGAATCTGCCATTTCTTTCTCTTCGATTTACTAGAACGCTCAAGGCTGCAACAAAACCATCCTGGAGCTGGAGAGCACGCAAGCGTCCCTTAGTGCCACCCTCTCAGAAAAGCAGCAAGAATTGCGCAGGCTGCAGGCTGAGTCCGATGGCCTCGATTCAGATGCTGAACGTCTTCGGAACAAGAAACGATGGGTGAGCTCATCCGCTTCTTTGCAGCACATGAGCCCAATAAAACCTGCTGCTTTCTTCTGTTGCCAGCTCCCTGTCTCTTTGTCTTGCCACCACCCCGAACTGGGCATGTTTGGCATGTAATTTTAGCAACACTTTATTTTAATTGAGCACATTTTGAGGGCTCATAGTGGTCCTGAATTGATGCTGCAGTTCTACTCGTAATGAGGTGGCATTCACCTGGAAACATCAGCCTGAAGGACTTCGTTTGTATCTTGAAAAGGTCTAGTAACAACTATCCTTTGTGAGCACTAGCTGGCTGCTTGTAAGTGTGTTACAGGTTTAAGAGCCAGCTGAAGGTCTTGAACGACCTCCTGCGAAGTTTCTAAGTTGGTGAAACTCTGTCCTGGCAAGGGCTGCCTTGTACGCACGGGTGTTTCTCTGACTTAGGGAATTCTGAGACATGACTGTACCTCTACAACGCTCGGCACGGGGATGCAGTTTGGCTGTTGTAATGGGGATTTCCTAGCGCTGTCCTTCTGAAGAAGCCCTTCCATCGCAAAATATGACAGTTACAGTACCTGTGACACAAATCACGTTAATTTCTTGGTTGTTTTCTGCGTGCACTCTGCTCCCAAAGCAATGTCCGTTGTTGCTTTTCCCAGAACCTTTTGGAGATTGTGGCCTACCAGGGACGCCAGAAGCACCTGCAGGCCCTGAAGGAAGGGAAGTACGCTCCCCTGTGCCGCACTGAACCAGCGCGGAGAAGCGAGCAGCAGAAGCTGCAGGACCAGCTCCGCACCATTAATGCCGTTGTCCGCCGGGTCCAGCAGGAACACCCCCAGCACCGAGGGGCTCTGCGGTGGCTCTGTCACTGCCTGGAGTCCAGGCTGGGCTCGCAGCAAGCCGAACAGGAACAAACCACTGGAGGCTGCGGGCTCTGTCGATAAATAAATACAAAGAAATAAACAGGTGTAGGGTGTAATATTTATTAAACAGGTCGCGCCGAAATGGATTTTGTTCGTTTCTTGCTGCAGCAGGGCAGGCTCATGGCTTGCCCCGCTCTCCGCCCGGAGGGGCCGC
>NW_009627723.1:0-12992 GCF_000690535.1 Cariama cristata
TTACTTTACCAAGGATTGAAAACTTTACCGTTTCGTGGTTGCTATGCCCGAGGCAACCTCCAACCACATCTCCCACCAGTCCTCTATTTGTAAAGAGCAGGTCCAGCGGGGCACCTCCCCTAGGAGGCTCACTTACCAGTTGCATGAGGAAGTTATCTTCCACACACTCTAGGAACCTCCTGGACTGTTTCCTTTCTGCTGTGTTGTATTTCCAGCAGATATCTGGTAAGTTAAAGTCTCCCATGAGAAATCTTGAAATTAGTTCTTTTGTTACATCTCTAAGCACTTTTCCAGCAAATCCCTCCTACTTCAAACTGACTGTGATCATCATCATTATCTAAATAAAATGGAGACCTGATCGAATCCTGAAGTGGCATCTTTGGTGGCTCTTCCATCAGCTCTCAAAGACATACGTTACTTGTCCCAGCCTTGGGGATGGTGTGGGGAGGATGCCAGTGCGGGAGGATGTTGATATTGACCCAAATTTGAGCAGTCATGTTGCTTGCTAGCTAAAGACTGAATCCAAGCAGTTTCAAAGAGAATCAAATGTACCAGAACAAATCAGTGGAATTCTGATGTCTGAGGTACATTTGAAATGGAAGTGAATTGATTCGTTGTAGCATTAGCACATATTTTAATTTACTGAATGTACAGATGATTTTATTTATATATATATATATATGGCAGTTGGACTCAATGATCCTTATGGCTCCATTCCAACTTGAGATATTCTATGATATGTATTTTTCATCATATGCTGCCCAGTATTAGTGGCTTCAATGAAACAAGGTGTTCTATTGTATTATTGACTGACATGTTCTCCTAGACTTTTAGTTGAAATTTCTTTCGTACTTAAATAACAGCCTGGTTTATTAAGATTTTGCAGTGAGTTTAGTTTATGTTAGTCAATTAATACTGTTGCTAGGGAGCACCAATAATGGTTTTGAAGTATAATTTGCTTAAGTGTGTCTAAATGGTTTTGCAGCAGGCTTGGAATAGTTTGAATTACATTCACGATGTTTCAGGTATGGCAGTTTTAATGGACTTTATGAATTTTTTGAATAAAATCCAAGAATACCTTGGATTATTCCCTCTTTTTTTTACACTGAAAAATCGGTAAAACTCAAAAATGGTGGGAGACATGACAATGATGGTGACATGTCACCATTTCTTGTTTTCTCACTATTGTCTGACTGTCATTATTCCTTTCTCAGTCTTTTGCCTCCTTCTGCCTGCCCCAGACTGGTTTTACTTCCACATTTAAAGTCCTTCTCTTTTTAATTAGGGGGAAAAAAATTCCCTACAGGAAACCTTCCCCTCTTCCTGTCCCAAACTTTTCTTCACTTACATTCTACATAGGATACTTTATATAGAAATTAGTAAATATATATATGTAAATAGATGAGAAAAGAAGAACAGTGAGCTAACCTTTGACGAACACAAGTCAAAATACTTAAATTTGTTAAGGTGACATCATGCATATGGAAAGTGTGAAAACAGGAATGCATCTTTGATAGAAACAACTTCAGCATCAATGAAGTAACATCAGCTTGCTTTGGTCTAGATACCAGCCTTGTAGTTTGAGAGTGATATCCCATTTTTTTTAATTAAAAAGAAATGCTCTATATCTTTGGGGCTTGTTTTAAAGGCCTATTAAAAAAATACCTTTTACTTCCACAGACTTTGGACTTTCTTAGTGCTCAGCTTTTCTTACCAAAACCCACCAGGAATGTGAGTGCAAGTCTGCCAGAGATTTGACAGTAGCCTTGATCTGCATAAAAGTATGTCAAATGAGGGAAGCTGAAATTAAGAATTGGAACAAAATGATGCACTAATAGTAAAAAGATAACTGGAATACACTTTATCCAGACAGCTTCAATACTGCAATATTATTTGAGTTTTCTGCAAGACAGCTTCTACGTGGATACCTATTTTTAAAAAAATTAGAACTTAAGGGAAAACAAAAGTATTGGAGACCTGCAGTCTCAAGATGCAGCAATAATTGCTAACATTAAATCCTACATAGAAAAATTATTATTGTTTTTTTACTAAAGCAAATATTTTATTATCAGACTTACAAATTAAATATATTATATGAAAAGAAAAAGTCCATACTAGCTAGCTATTTCCAAACTGAATTCTGAACTAAGGTCTCTGAAGTATTTTCTAAGATCTCTAACTTTCCTTTTTAGATAATATCCTCAATTTTTCTAGGTTGTGAAAAAACAGTGGTTAATTGCCAAAGGTCGGGTTAAAGGTTATTGGGAAAAACAATGTATTTAAGCTCTATGTCCAGTATCACATATTTTATATTAGCAAAATCTTGATTTTTCTCCATGAGAAATGAAGATTAATCTGAAGTTTTGGAAGTAACAAGGACTCCCATGCTCACAATAGAAGTCTTTTATTTCAGAGTTATCTGTGAGAGTAGTCATGAGGAGGTTTGGGTCAGGCAACTTGCTTCCTAGAACTTTTTTAGTGTAGCTAAAAAAAAAAATAATTCAAACCCAAGAAATCCAAACCCACAGCAAAAACCAGTCCTCAATTCTCTTTAAAGGGTCTTTAAAATATCTTGAAGTCATTACAGGTGAAAAAATAGCCTGACTCTGAAAACATCCATTTCATACTGCATTTATATTGTTCCCATAAACAAAGTTCTGCAAGCAACATGTTAAATATTTCATGATAACAGATGCAAGATGTGGTACTCAGCTAGTTTTGTCCTCTGTAATTCGAGGGGGAAAAGGTCCACTCTGTGTTTTTACCTAGGGCAGAGATAGAACATGCAATGGTTATAAAGCTTACAGAGCTTCCATACCTTGCATCACAGTCCAACTTAAATGAAATTGCCCTGTATTTTGTCTGCTAAACATAAAATTAATTCAGCTGCAGTATCGTGGGTTTAAAAAAAAAAAGCAAGAAACAGACCCTGGTTTGAGATCTTCTCATGCATTTTGAGGACTTTGAATAAAATCTGATTATACTAAAGTCAGTAACTTTATTGATTTTGAGACAGGGCACAATTTTACCTTCAGTGCCTTCATCTCTGTGTAATAACAAGACTCATCCTACCTGCCAGTGAAGGAGAGAAAATGTATCAAAACCAGTCAAAGTGAAGAAGCTTGGTCTTCTCTCTCCTGCTGACAATGCCTTAGTGCTATCTTCTCTTTCAACCGAATGTGGGCTTTCATTCCATTGCTTCTTTACGTTTATTGGCATACATATGATCATTTTTAGCATTTACCACTTCGCTTTTCACTTGTTTTTAACTCAACAAACTCTGCCATTGTCATACTGTAGTTACCTTTATTCCAGATACTGAAACTGATATCCTGTTCCTCATTTCTGAGTAGAGTCTATGCCTTTTCCTTCCACCTTTAGGATGTCTAGAACAATCTCTGTTGTCTTTATCACTTACTACCCGTGGCTCCCTCAAAGACTTGTTTCTGTAGTTAGTGGAAGGGAGGGGGATTATTTCCCATAGTGACCGTGCTTTACATTGCTCTGCTCTAACCATGGTAATATATATAAGGTAATATATGTACCTTTAACAAGGTATAGTATATGTCTGATAGGTGGCTGATGAAGCTATTACTCCATTAAGGACTTCTGATAACAAGATACAAAATTCTACCAGTGTAATGTAACTGGAATATTTTGCTTAGCTTGAGCTGTTAAAGATTTTTCACTGATGTCCGGAAGCTTGGCAGCTTTATTTTGAGAGCTATTTACAGTCCCCAAAGTGTAAAAGAGAATATTTTATTGTGTACTTTGATATAATTCCTTATTATGTACTCCTAGAAATTACTTTTCTGTTATAACATACTGAAGAGTAATAAGGATGTAAGTATCATCTTTATATTGCATTTTTCTGATGATTTTCATATAACCAATTTGTGCTGACATAAATACTGGATTAATGATACTAAGGTTATGATGTTTCTCAGTGTTATATTGCTCTGTGTACAAAAAGACCCCATGCTGCCCCAATTCAAAATAACTCAGATTCTCTGGTTTTTGCTGTCAAATGATCCTCTAGAGCTTTATCAAGCATCACTTTTTTTGTCTTAAATCCCTCCCACTCTCTGCTTTCAGTAACTTTTCCCAGTTGCTGAAGCTTGAGCTCTCCGTGACCGAGGCCCCATCCCTCCCGTGCCAGCCGGGCGTCCAGCAAGTTGAACGGGAGGTCCGCCATTTGCTGGGAGTGCTGGGAGGAGGACGAAAGGCTTCCTCCTCTATTGCTTGTGCCTTTACAGCGGCCAGTTGTTTCTATGCCAGAGGGTGACTTTTTCAGCTCCTTTTGTAAGTATTATCAAAATTATTTAATGAAATAGTTATGTGGGGAATAATGACTTAGCTGCTATGACTCGCAGCACATGCAGAAGAGAAAATATTGGTACTCTAAAGATGAAGATAACTTCTGTTAAATAATGGTGAAAAATACCTCACTTGGTTTTCATGCCACGTCTTACGAAAGGCAGTGAAGATGCCTCACACTTTCCTTATTAACGTCATTTTCAGTTACCCGTTCCTGTGACAATAGGCAGCTGTTAAGGCTCATTTTCTTAGGCATTGTCTCTCACTCAGTTTTGAAGTGTCAACAAACGCAGATTAGACATTGTTGCAAAACTGGAGAGCTTAATTTCTCTGCCTTGTTTTCAACCTGTTACCTGACAGTTTCATTTGGTGTTGAGCAGTTCTGTTACTGTAAGAAATAGTGATTAATCATTCCTTATTCACCATTTCTGCATCACTTTAAAATTAAGTATTTAAGACTATTATTTTATGTTGATAGTTTCATGTTATGTTTTTTTAACAGTTTTAATACCATGTCCTGCCTCAGTCTTCTCTTTTCCACTTTGGATGGTCCTGGTCTCTTTTGTTTGACATCCATTTCAGTCATGTGGTCATCCAAGTTTCCTTTATTTGAAATTTTTCTAGTTCCCCTATATTACAGCAAGGATTACTACATGTGGATTTGTACATATGTGTTTCAAACAGCAATTCTCAACAACTCCCAAGTTATTAGGGTCATTGATGATACCTAGCACCTATTAGTCTAAAAATGTCTGAATAGAGCTACTTTTTCCCTGTGTGTGTTATTTTTGCAGTAATGTCATCTGGTGTGGCAGGACAGGAGCTGTGAGCCTGGGTAACAACTCTAGACTTTACCAAGTTTGGCTGTCCAAAGCAGAGGTAAAGGTTCAGAGACACAGAAAATCACATCTCTTTTGGCATCCCATCTCTCCCAGAAGACTCCACCACCTGGGTTCTGCAGAGATCCCAGCAAGGATGGAGCAGGATCACAGGAATATCGCCCTACAAAAAGGCCTGAAAATGCTCAGCTAACCTACATGTTGAAGTGACTGATATCAGCTGTGTGGCTCTGGATTGGGGTTGCTCTCGGAGTAGGAAGATAGGGTGGGCTGCACTCTGCATAGAGAACATCCTAATTAAGAAGAAGATAAGGACAATAAAAAACCCTCAACCAACCAAACAAACCAAAAAGCCAAAACCCACAACCAAAGAAGGTGAGGTAGATACTAGGTAGAGAGCTGAGTGAGTTTGGAGGTCCTACAGAGTGGACACAATAATCCCATCCCTGTTATCTGCACAGAGAGAAATCCCAGCAAGTTAGGCACAACAAGCTCCACTTGTTACGTTAGCCCCTGGGGTCTTCTGGCAACGTACCTGTAGATCACAACTCAGACAAGCTTTGGAGCATGAACCAGACCTCCATCCCTCAGTGTCACATGCATGCAGGTTCACTTGCTGTGAACATAGGTCTGTAGAAAGTGTTTAAGTGCCCCAGTGGGCCCCAGTTATGTAGGTGCCATTGAGAGTGGTGCTGCTGATTTTGCTGTGGGAACAGAAACAGCTCCCATTCAGCCATCTGAAAAACACAGACATGGAAAACACAGCAGAAGTGATTTTATGTCCCTTGAGCACCACCTCACAAGTAAGAGTGCATCTGCTCCTTGTTTCATGTAGGCTGTACTGTTTTATATAAACTTTGGACTATAGGGCTATCACAGACTTGGCTGCGAAGTCTAATGTTTCTGTGGGAACATCATGATTCACTGGAAAGATGGATGATACTCTTTCTAATTTAAATAGTTATGTGAGCCCATGGGCACAACAAGCTGCACATCTTTTCTGTGGACTCCCCTCTCATTTTGGGAAGGCATTATGTGTCTATACCAGCAACGATGTCTGTCATACTGCATCCTGTGCTGAATGTAAATGATACTGGGTAGGGTTATCTTCATGACAGTGCTGGTAATGGATAGCTTTGCTCTTCCAAAGTAGTTATCCAAGATTCCCATTTTGTCTGTTTCCACAGTGTCTCACCACCCATTTCTTGACCAGGCAATCCGATGTCCTCCTTCCACTCTGCATTTTCGCGTGACAGCAGTTCCACCGCCAGGAAGAACCACGCTATTCGAGTAGAAACAACATCAACTCTTCACAGCTTGTGACAGTGGCTCTGTGCACAGAAATGTTATTCAGTCCGTTGCAGTTAATGTCATGTTTCCAGCCTGATATGGTCCCATCACAGTGTGTTTCTAACCTAGAGGTGTTGCAGGGTAGACGTATCCTGCCGGCATCCCTGTAAAGAAATGATGTTCCAGCTGGATTGTGTCCCATGCTTCAGAGTATCGAAAAGCTCCAAGATAAGGATATTCTGGGCTGCTGATCAGGTAGAAGGCTGAGAATGGTTACCATCTGTAAAATGCTGAGCTGCAAGAAGGAGGGACTAAATTTCTCACTCAGATGTCCTACTTACTTTTTATTATTTTATTATTTTATGTTATATTCCCCACTTGCTCTTCTCCTTTACCCCTCATGCTTTCCACTCTCTGCTTCCACGGCATTTCATGTTTAGAAAAAAGAGCTGTAGGAGTACAAAAGTCCTGCACTGCTGAGAGAGGGCAATGTACTTCACACGGGCGGTGGAGAAGACGGTAAGTAAGCTGGAGGGTGGATGTGACAGGGCTGGTATAAATGTGCTATTAGGGTTGCAGCGTGAACACAGCTGGGTGTGCTGACACTCAAGCTGTGCAAATCCAACTGGTAAAATCTCAGTACTCGCCTACAATAGCAACAGTAATGCAGATATAGCAACTTTCTTGGGAGCTGGATCAGACTCGTGCTTTGTGTAAGTGTAAACTGAAGCTTTTAAAAATAGTAACAGACAGTCTTTTAAGAGCATAAATAAGTAATGGAGTGGATCAGTTAACAGAAAAACTATCAGTCTAAATGGTAGGAGAACAAAGGCAGGCACTTAGTTTTGCTTCAAATTAAACCATGTCTTTGCTTATGTGCGTAAAATTAAATGTGTGCACAAGCTGTTGCTGAAAGACCGGACAGTGACACTTAAATCTATCCACATACTGTATTTTCAGGTGCAATTCAGTACAACTGAACCACCGAGCAGGATTTCGTGGATTCTATTAGCCTGTCAGCAAGGGATCAGAGAGTCACCTCTGTAAATTGCAGTAAGTCAGTGGCAGTGGCGGTCAGGCCTCAAGAACGTAACTGAGATTTAAACACTGTCTGTGATAATTGTGTCCATGGTTTTGTGCAGGCTGTCTGCAGGGGAGGAGAGGTCCAGGATAATAGGAGATCTTTTATCTTCACCCGAACATAACTGTTCTTCAAGCCTCATGTTTATTGAAATGCAGGTCAAAATGAAGCAAATAGTTAAGAGCACGGAAGATGACTAACTAGCCTTAATAGAGGCTTACTTTGGTTAAAAACCCTTGAAAAATGAAAGCAAATCTAAGAACAACTCAGAGCATCATTAGGCAATGGCTGAGATAAGGCTGTATAGCATCCTCTCAGCTCTTGCGTTTGGGCAAGTCTGCTGTGTGCTTCAGCCTGAAGGCAGAAGAAGCAGCTTTCATTCACCCCTCCTACACTGTGTGGGACTGTCAAATGACAGCCCTTGAAATTAATCACTATTGTGACATAATAAAAGGGGTTTATTTTTTTTTAAAAAAGGAAAGCAGCCATTAACAAATTATTCAAGTTGATATTTCTGCTGTTTTCATTTAAGTGTTGCCTGCTCTATGGCAAATAGAAAAATTCTTGAATTAAAAAATGCTTTAAAGTGCAAATTTTACACCAAACAATGTTTTTTTTTGAATGAAATCTTTCACCACTTGCTGGAAAACTGAAATCAGTTGGTGTAAATGTCTAGGATGAAAAAGCACAGCTCTTACCCATTCTACAATTCTGATTATCTCATACCCACATTTAATAAATATACACTTTATTTCATGGCAGGCTTGACTTTAAAAAAAGTGTGTTTAAGTTCAGTTTGAATTCAGGTAATGGAAACTGCCTTGTTTTATTAGAATAAAAGTGAGAGTTTTTGCTTGGAAGAAATTTTGCAACAATCAGGTGCGGTGAAAAATGTAAAAGCTGTCTGTATTTTTCTTGTAACTAAGGAGTGATAACTGTAGATCTAAGATCCCTTCTAGCACGTATTTATTATATCCTTATAGTCAAAATTTGCTTTAAACCTTAAGATTTTGGCTCTTACAGAATGTTCCCTGGAAAATCCTAGTTTGGAGTACAGATATGTCAGGCCATTTGCACCAATTTTTGCTATTCACTTGAATTAATCAGTGGGTAGAATAAATTGGTGTTCAACATGAGAAAAAGAGTAAGAATTTATCCCCCACTGGAGATTTGTCCACATATATCCCAATTCATAGTTGGGCTTTCCAAGGTTTTTACTGTAACTAAAGCCTCAATTTTACAATTCATATTCAGTAAAGCTCTTGACCATGCATTAGGTTTTAAATGCTTGCTTAACAGCTGCTGACAGCAATGGAACCTAAAGGTACATATAAGTACTTTCACGGATGGGGTTGTACCTAATCCGTTGTTTTGAAACTTTGCAGAACAAAGACTCAAATCACAGTGACTGGCATAAATTTTGCTTATACTGTTCTCAGCAGATTCATCCGATTTCAGTTATTTTATCTCACTTTAAACGTACATACATATATGTTGATAATAAAGTATTAAGAGTACATCCAATATGGAGAGTGATGATATAATTCTCAAATTCCTGTGACTCTGACAACACATTCCCAATTTAGATCACTTTAAATCACCTGATCTCTGGGCAAAGTTTCTTTATTCCCGCACAAGTCCTTCTGAGCCAGGTGTAGGACTCTGTAGGTGTCTTTTATCACACTCAACTCTGTCTAACACAGTTCTGCAGGTCCATTTTTCTTGAAGACTGTTTCAGGGCGATGCTGAACATACCTCTAGAAGGAGATCAATGCATCGCGTATGCTGTGTCCTCTCCATCTGCCTAACGGTGAGCAACAGCTGCATCAACCCCCTTGGGAGATGCCCCACTGAGTAGCAGAAGGGGCTACTCGGAGCCTCTGCTACCTAAAGAAGTCCTTCATCTCTGGTGTCTCTGATTTAGCTCAACAGTAGCAAAAGTAGATTGGGCAAATTTGTAAACTTCAGAGTTCCTCTGCGTTTAACTTTTCTCTGTACCTCCTTGCTATGTATGTGAGGTTTTGGGTCATGTATATGGCCGTACTGGACCACTACAGCTAAGCTGAAACTCTGCACAGCTTCTAAAATTCATAATTATATGGATGGTTTTCTGAGGAAAATCATAATCCATAGGAAATCTAACAAAAGTTGTGATCCTGATATATTGGTATGGTTTGCTAACCTAACATTCTTGTACTTACATTTCACTGCTTCAGAAAAGGGATCATAAAAAGCAGGTTTTTTATTTCTGTGGGAAGGTCTTACCTATAAAACAAAAAATAAATTTAGATCCACTTTCATCTTTACCTGCACTGTAAGCACTGGGTCAATTTCTAAACATGCTTATCTTCCTCTTATTTTGCCATAAAGATATTTCAATTTACGTATAGTTCTTTCTGATGATTAACTTCAGCTTTGCTGAAAAGGATACCCTTTACCAAAAGGGAAAATTTTTAGCAAAAATTTGTGTTCTGCACCTGTTGTGGAGGTGGATAGACATTTAATTCTAGACGGGTGAAGAGGCAGTTTTGTTAATTTAATATTATGTTTAATTCACATGACAATGCTGTAGGACCTCAGATACCAGGTGCTTGACAAAGACAGATCAAAGAGTGTCTTCTGCTTCAAAGACCTTATAGTTTAAGCTAAGAGGGTTAGCAGTCATCTTCTGTCCCGCCCAACAGTTGACTAGAGACTGAGGCAGTTCTTTAATTTCCTCTCCTTGAAGAAGAGTGTTAGCAGTAAGCACTTTTAAGTTTGCCAAGCATTAAAAACAAGGCAAGGACACTGGACAGTAAATTCAACCCTCCAGACTTTTAAATTTTCCTACCTAAGGTTACTCTTAAATTTGTGTTTATGGAGGGTAATGGAACTTCACACAAACAAGGCATCTGTGTAACAGCACCTACGTTCCCGAGAAATCCTTAGGTGTCCCACTATATATTACATGAACTAGATCTCTGTGTTAACTTTGTCAAATACTTCCACTGATTGATTTATTCATTAATTTTAAGAGATGATACCCTATATGTCAAGTAGTGACAGACTGAGAGGCAGAAAGACCGGAGTCTTCCCTTTGCCCCTGCAAAAGGCATGATGCAATGAGTAGGTGAATTTCCACCGTTGAGCCTTTGTGCCTCGTGTCAGATCTATGAAGTTAAGTACTCGAGGTCAGAGGGTCTGTTTCCACGCAGGTAGATATAATTCCATTGATTTCATATCATCAGCCACTCTTGCATTTTGATTCTGAGAATACCAGCGCTAACTCTGATTAGATGAGATGTCAGCTGAGATGCGGACAACCATCTTCAGGAAGCCGACTTGTTTTTATTCATTTTATGAAGGCAATTGAACTCAAATAGGGACTTCCAGGCATTTTAAGATAAGCTGCATTTGAACTAATGAGTAGGAAATCAAAGACAGGCTGAAAATCTCTGCCAAGGACACTACCTGCTAGGAAGAGGCAAGGGCTGACTGCTCTGCAGGGGAAGGGGAGCTGGGAGCTGAGATTCAGAGCAAGGCAGGCAGAAGCAGTACTGTCACCATCCAGGGCTGCCCCACCACACCCAAGCCAGAAGTGCAGAGCAGGCCTGTGATAGCCACCAGCATCAGACACAGATCAGCATTCACCCAGCATCACCACATCACCCAGCATCACCACAGTGATGAGGCAAGTCCAAGGTGAAGCCAGAAGGTCAATGCAGTGGTTTAGGATCAAAGTCAAGGTCAAGGAAGAACAAGATGGGGCACAGTCACAGCTGCAAAGCAGCCGAAGTGCAGCTCAAGTGGGGACCAAGCACAAGAGCATCAGCTCCAAAGCAGCTCCCAAAAGAAGGAGAGACAGCCTCCTCTGAGGCTCTTCCAGCTCTTGCTGCACAGCAGCTCTCATCAACGATCTAGCCTTGCGGATGGCCACCTAAACCCCTACAAGGGTGAGGTTGTGCTCCAGACCCTGAGCGCTCCCATCATCTTGTGGCCCAGTGCTGCAGGATACCAAATGAATGGACTGGGAGAAGTCCCGAGCTCCTGGATGCAGATGAACCTCCTGGCTCTGTACTGACTCCACGCTGGGGCAGGACCTGGGTGTGTTTCAATCCCTTTTCTTCACACTTGGCCTCTTGCCAAATGGACATCCGCACACTGGTTGCAGGAGAACCATGATGCACCGCTAATGAGATGACTAACTGTCAGCTAGGTATTCCTTCAGTAAATCTTATATTTGACAAAAAAAGGGTGGAAAAAAGCAGTGTTGGAACAGCTGCAAACATGTGATAAATTCACCCTGGATTTGCTAAGTTTTGGTCACAGAGAAAGAGGCAATAATGCTAGAAATGTCAGAACAGTTCATTCTTACATTTTCTAAAATATCTTTATGTGCACTTCCAAAATCTCTTCATTTCAGACACTAAATAGAAGCAAAGACACAGTGGGCTGGCTTGGCAATGTTGTCAAGGTAAAAGTGATCCCTTTCTATTCATTGAGAAGAGAATTCACACAGTCTGATGAGGGTGGGTGAAAGTCCCTTCTTTCTTTCACATTTACAATATCCTAGCTACCATGTTTTAAGGTATTTAAGTTACTCTCAGACATATTTAAATGTGTGCTGAACCAACGACAACATGCAACCTCACGATAGAGACATTGGCAGAATGGGATATGTGGATTATGTCCACGTATGGCCGTGGTGTGAACTCAGGCACTTGTGCCCTGCTCATCTGCTCACTCCTTGGCTCTGTTTTGGATTGCTTCAGTCAGCTCTCCAGCATAATTTGCTACAGTGGGAAATACCGTACGTAATATGGATGTGGGCTGGCTGGTGCCACCTGGCCCTGTAGCTACACAGTGGTCCAGTGGTCCACATCCTCTTTTGTTTCTGAGTATGGATGTTGCCAGAGGTTACTGTCTCAGGAGAGACAGTGAGATGTTCTGACATCTTGTCCTTCCCGTGTTCCAGACTCATTCTGACTGTTCTGGATTCCTGCTCACCTCACAAGGGTGGACTTTGCACTGCTTAGCCCTGTACATCCATTTGGCTGTCCCTCAAAAGAGTGCTTAAGAGGGCAGATGACCCTTTCGTTCATTTTAGCGCTTCTCCAGCAAATGTACTTTCTCTTATCCTCTCACTAAGCCTGAGTGAGTATCTAAGCATTCCTAACTAAGGGCAGCTTCGGTAGGATGGCTTTCAGACATCCCAGAGCAGAATACACTGGGCAGTCTGGTGGGAGCTGTGAGAGGTAAGCAGCTTTGTTGACATCAAGAATGAACTACCCAGACACCTTCTCCTTCTCCTTCTCCTTCTCCATCTCCTTCTCCTTCTCCTCCTCTCCATCTTGTTTTACTTTAGTCCCCCTGCCTCTTTTTCTCTGTCAAACACTTGAGAATGAATTATTCTACTCTAAATTTAATACTTTTGGTTTTCTTGTTTTTATTTTGGTGAGGGGATTTTTTTTCAATGTTCTGGTTCA
>NW_009627723.1:13010-16522 GCF_000690535.1 Cariama cristata
ATGTTATGGTGCAGCAGTCAAATGGAAAACGTAATTATTCTTGTACTCTTAATCCTCACACCTTTGTTGAACATACAGGATTGTGAATGTGTGAGGTAGTCAGGAGACAAAAAATGAATAGTATAAAGTACCCAGTAAGTTTTACATGTACTGTTCCTTTGGAAGTAAAATTTGCCAGGCCAGTGGATGAATTTAATTCAATTTACTAAACTTGTTTTTCCTTGGATAGTGAAATTCCTGTCAGAGGGAAGAGGAAAAAAATCTCAGAATACTGGGTTTGAAATAGGAGATTATAGAGGTAAAACATTTTGTTGAATATACACTCAAAGACCAGAAGGCCAGAAGGAGCCATTAAGATCTTGTATTCTGACCTTTCCTGTAGCTGGGGCAAAATTGCCCATTGTATTATTGTGCATTTGAGTGAAAAACACAGAAATTAGTCTTTTAGCAAAAAAAAGGCAGCTTAAGTTTAAACACTTCCAGCTATTTGGAATTCAGCACAGGCTTTAACAGTTAAAAATCTGTAACTTGTCTGTGAGTCAGTCTTTTGTTCTTGTTTTCTTCCCCACATAGATTCTCATAGACTGATTTATCCATCCTTGTACCTTTTCTTTGATAAGCAAAATAGACTGCGTTATAAAGCAGAGCTCCCAACCCTTCAATCTTTGTCATGGCTCATCCGCAAAATTTTTCAACAATCTTCTGGACATCTAGAGCAGGAAGCATATTCCTGCCATATAGGAAAACATAATTTTCTATCCTCATATTGGAAATTTCCTTTGTTTATGTATCATGGGATTGGTTTAGCCCTTTGGATAGCAGCCTAGGGTTTTGTATTTAGGTTGTCCAGTGTGATCCTCAAACTCTTTTCAGACTGCTATCTAGTTACACTCCCCCCACTTGTATGTACAATCTGCATTTTGTATTCTTGGATATGAGTTTATATTTATCCCTCTTGCTTTGCATTTTGCCTGTCTGGGCACTGCTTAACACCATTCTCTTTATCAGTGACAGAGTCTGTTCACTCTTCCCCATCCTTAACACCGTGATCTGCAAATCTTATCTGCAATGATGTTATGTTTCCTTCCAGGTCACTGAGAAGAGTGTTACCCACGTCAGAATGAAACCCTGCTCCCTGGAGGGATCCCGAGAAGCACACACACTCAAAGATTATTGATTTATGGTTATCTTTTGAGATCTACCAGCCCACTAATTTTTAATCCATTTTCCATGTGAAATTTTTCGGTTGTTCTACTTTCTTAATCAAAATGTATAACATGAAGTCAAATATTTTCTTCTCTGCTGATATTAGATCAATGTTGTTATCTTTATTGACTAGCCTCCCCTATTATAAAAAGATACTAGTTCAGCTGAACAAGCTCTAGTTTTCATGAAATCAGCGGACAGGCATTAATAAAATTAACATCCCTTGGCAGTGCAGTGAGGACACCCCATGGCAGAGGGAACATCTTAATCTTTCCACCCATTTTCAGCCACCTGAAGAAGAAGTTGGTGCTCCTGAATTTCCTTGTGAGAGAACGAGGGTGTGAAAGAGCCTTACCTCTCCGTCTGGAAGAGGGCAGAGGGGTTGTCCCGTGTCAACAGGAGCAGACTCCCGCATCCCTGAATCCCGGCTTTCCAATGGGCGACAGACCCCGTGATAGACAGGTAGTAAATCTACCAGCCCCGTCACAACTTTTCTCACTTATTTCTGCCTTCACTGCCTTTAAAGCGGCCAACACAGTGGAAGTCACTGAGATGTAAGCTAGTGACAAGATAGAGATATGAGCCTGATGTCTCAGCACCTCAGGTTCCTCCTGTCCTCCCTTACTCACCCAGAGCACGTGGATGCTGCTACATCTGCCAACGGCAGCAAAACCATTCCTTTGTCAGTGATACACACCGTCAGCCTAAAGGCTTCAGGTACAGAGGATAGCTAACAAGGAAAGGAAGAAGATTAAGCTCTTATCAAGAGCCCAGAATCTGATCTGTAGAGTTAATACATCTGCTTCAATAGATAGATCAAAGGACGTTTTGCCTGTGTAAAGATTGGGAGATAATCATAATTTATATATGCAACCCATGTGCCTTAAGCAGCGTGAGCCACAGACTGTGAATGAGCAGAACTTTTTTTGACCTTGAGGACTGCAGAATTTGGTTCCAGACTGTTAATCAATCTTTATTAAAGGCTTGCTCTTGCATCTTGCTGGGTATCCTAGTTCAAAACCTGAAGTGTTTAAGGACCAGTTTAAATGACATGAGTAGTGCCAGTGCTGTCTGTGGGACTTCATCTGTCATCCACGCATGAGTGGTCTTCTGGAGCAGAGGGAAAATGTTCAGCTTCTTGTAAGATCAAGTGCTATGACAGTACGTGGCTCCCAGTGAGTTGTAAGTTTAATCGCTCTGCAAAATATTTCTCTTCTGGTACCAATTTCAGGACAGCTATTGATTTCACATCTTTCAAAAGCTTTTCTTACTGCAATTATGACTGTACTTTCTTGTTCATCTGAACATAACATGAAATAGATATCTGCCAGAACAAGCATAAGTAGATATAAGAGATCCTCATTACTTTGTCAATTAGTTCCCATGTATTATTACGTGGAAAGTGTATTCTGTTATAAATATCTTATCGTGCAATGACTTGCTAGTGTTTGATTGACCACATAATATTTTTTTGGTTAAAAAATTGATTGTACACGCAGGCATGCTGCACACTGTTTGTTACCTACTTACAAGTGATTGTTCCTCAGGAAGTGAACACACTGTGCTCATTTTTTTTTTTCCTCAGTAATCTCTTCTTTTTGAGATCTCCAGCACTGTAATCCCTTCCTTTCTACATTCTATGGATTAAGTCTTCTTTTCCAGCATGACAGACTTTAAATAACTTAATGACTAGGTGTCTGCAAAATCCCTTGCCTATATTATAAATAACAATATGCAGTCCCCAGTGAACACTGAGAATGTAAATCAGTGTTACTCTTGCTGTTTATAATATCAGAAAAACCCACAATTGAATTACAGCCTTATGTTCAGCCATGGACCATGAAATCAGTGGGTAATAGCAATGTACTGAAAGTCATACCCTTTAAAAAGGATCAAGGCTAGAAATTATCAAAAATGTGTTTTTATAAAACTGCCCTCCACATGCAGCCTGAGTCATTGCTGCATCATAGGAGAGAACCAGGTAAAAAGTCGAATATACATTTGATGTCAACTGGTTATTAGCTAGTGTAAAGACTCTACGTTTGATCTTTAAACAGTAAATAACAACACAAAAAAAGTATTGGGTAATCTATTAAACTTTTTCATTTTTTATGGTGACTTTTATGTGTATGTTATTGACTGTTACTGCTACGTCATTTTGATAGAAAGAACCCGCAGAGTCGGGTGAGGACTAAATTACATTAGTTCACATTAGTTTAGATCTCAGGCAATAAGTGACCTCCAGGGCAGTGGTCCAGACTTGGGTAAGGACAACTCTGTGCAGGAATGACATCCTCGTTGCACCT
>NW_009627723.1:16553-23871 GCF_000690535.1 Cariama cristata
CCCTCCCAGGGTCAGCCACTGCACGGCTTCGCTGCATAGCAGCCCGACTGCCGGAACGGACCGATGAGGTGCCCACCAATGTCAAAATCATAAGTCCAGAGGGGTGGGAAGCCAAGGCTCAGCCCTACCGCTGAGCAAGGCTGGCCAGCATCAGCTGTGAGGTATGTGCAGCCTGTGGGCCAGCACTCACTCATGAAACACTGTGCGCATTTTATATTTCACTCCCATGTGTTAAAGCAGTAAATTATGAGATCGTAGTCTGAAGGGAGCAGGACTTTGGTCGCTGTCCTTCACTCCGTGATTTCAACAGCGCAGCACCCTACTAACGGAGGGAACCCTCCAGTGATGGTGAGGAAGAGTCCAAGTGGCTCCTTGCTGGAGCTAGGCACCCACCTGTTAGATACCAGGTTGAGTGTCCAAGCTGAGGTCACTAACTTTGGCCCCAACCTTGGTTTACTCCTAGAAGTAGTCTCCAGTAATGGCTTGTTAGTCATATGAATAAGAAGCAGCCAACTGGGATCCGTATGCAACTTGCTTGTCTTTGATTAGCACATCCCACTAGAATCCAGCATGGTTTTTATTACTCTCCCTCATCCTTTTGAACTTGGTTCATTTTCTTAATTTTGCATTGGCCTAATTTACAGTACCTGAGGCCATTGTCATCCTTTCTGTACACATAGTAGGCAGTATCTAATGAGTTGCTATGAAATCCCTTCTTCTTTTTATCTCTGGAACTGCTGTTAGTAACTTTAAACAAGCACTATTCATCCCTAGAGCAGGTCTCATCTCTCTCTGTTGTGTTTTTTTTTTGTAGGTTACTGTTACTCCAAAGCTTAATTTTGTAGCTATTATTTTTCATATAAACTCATACCTAAAAAAAGTGTAGTCAGGGCTTTACTTTAACCTGCCAACACAAACAAATCAAACAACATTGGTCCTAAACATTAACAGGAATAAAATATTTAATTGCTTTTAAAATATCTCTGAAGTCTACCAGATGCCTGGTTTCACCAAATCTGAGGTACACAGAAAATGTAAAATGAAAGGACTAGTGAAGGAGGGCTAAATTTGATGAAACCACAAAATTCAATGTGCATAAATCTAAGCCAAATTCCTGAACACATCTCAAGAGGACAGAATTGAAATTCAAAGGTTAAAAATAATATCATGGTATCTGACACTTCTATCTCTCTTTTTATCCATGGCTCCGAAAACACTTTCTGAATAACGATTCTTGATGCCTTGAAGGAGAATTTTTCCTCCTATGTTAAGCCCAAGTAAACTAAGGCATTGAGAAGTGACTCGCCCATGTTCAAACACTGAGTGACAGATAGCAAAAGAAACAACTCTACAAGCTGAAATCTTCCACTGAGTCTGGCTGGGATGGAGTAAATTTGTTTCACAGGAACCCATATGATGCTTTCGGTTTGGATTTTGGTTAAAAGTGTTAAGACGTTGGTGTTTCGGCTATTGCTGAGCAGTGCTTGTGTAGCATCAAGGCCTTCTCTTTTTCCCACTCTATCCCTGTGAGTAGGCTGGGGCTGGGCTAGAAACTGGGGGGATGCACAGCCAGGACAGCTGACCTGAACCAATCAAAAGGATATTCCATATCATATGATGTTGCTCAGCAATAAAAGCTCAGAGAAAGGAGGAGGAAGAGGGACGTTCATGTTTATGGCATTTGTCTTCCCAAGGAACCATCAAACATAATGAAGCCCTGCTTTTGCGGAATTGACTGGACATTTGCCTGCCGATGGGAAGTAGTGACTAAATTCTCTCTTTGCTTTGTTTGTGTGGGCAGCTTTTGCTTTCCCTATTAGACTTTTACCTCAACCCATGAGTATTCCCACTTTCCTTCTATTTTCTCTGCATCCCGCAGGAGAGGGGACTGACCGAGCAGATGTGTGGATTTTTGGCTGTTGGCCAGAGACGACCCACCACAAGTTCTCAGGACTGATGCGTGTATTCTGTGCTTGAACAAAGTCTTCTGCTCCCAGAGGTAGATCCAACCGACCTCCAGTCAGCACTTGTGACTTCAGACTTTGAAAAAAACACATTTTCAAAGAATTTTGGATGAAGAAAAAGCCAATGTTTTGCTAAATAAACCATGAAACACAATCCAAAAATTTAGGTGAAATGAGTTTATTGATATCAACTATCTAAGTGGAATAGTCAACCCATCAAACTGCAGCATGCTCTAACTAACAGTTCCATGACCTTCTGGTGGAAGATTTCAGTAGAAGAACTTTAGCATAACAAAGTGTTCCCTGGACCACCAATCAGACAGTATCATACAGGTATGATTCATGCACTTGGAAGAAAGTGTTATTTTCTCTATTCTTTCAAAGTACAGACAAATAACAAGAAAAAAATCTATAACGAAGTAGTGTTACAGGTCTAGTTTTTACCCATAAAATCACAGTAACATTGAAGTAAAAAACAAAGCAACTTGTCAGCCCTGCTACTTTTTCAAGAGAAAGGCAGAATAAGTGTGTTTGACATTAACTGCTTCCTTAAAATTCATCTCATTCTTCCAAGACATGAGAGAATGTGCATAATTCAGTTTTAGATTAGAATGTTAAAGGGACATTTCCAGCCTAATAAAAGCAAACAAGCCAAAACAGTCCTCTTTGAAAGTGTTCCAATTTTATTGCTATGATTTGCTGTAACTGAAGGAGACTCAAAATATTATATTCAGCTTATTTTCTTCATGTTATTAAGAGCATTTTTGGTTTAATTATTTCCTCTGTCTGAATATATCTTTCAAAACCCAGTGTAGAGTTAATAGGTGGAACAAAGAAAATCAATCAATTCTCCTCTTCTCCTCAAATTTTATTGCAACAATAAAATCCATAAATATGGCAAGAGGACTGTCAGGTAGAGGTAAAACTTCATTTTAACTATTTTTGATTCACTAAGTTTCAGGCTGACAGTGCTTGTACCTGGTTATTATTGTTAGACAGAAATAGTTCTCATTTTAAGACAACTTATGTGAAAACAACTTCTGTTTAAAATACTGCACCACCTTTTAAAAAATTGAACTCATTATAAAGCATTACATCACATATTACATTAAAGTTTAATGTATAAAGTGGCTAATAAATTAGAAAGGTATTAAAAGGTAACTATAAAGGTAGTTATAAAGGTAACCTATGCCATTCACGAATAGAACATCAGAATGATCAAGTGATATTTGGGGATCAGTTAGGAGTTTGTTTCTGTATTAATACCTGCATACATCTATGCATGCACACATAATTGAAAGAAATTTTACAAGGAGAAAAGGTGAAGTAAGCTAAAGAGGTGTTCCCTTCCTCTGCATGCCCTTTGACGTAGTGAAACAGTTGGTTTTTCTTCAGATTTTCAGAAGCACCTTTGATACTCACTTATCTATAGATCTTCCATTGTGCCTGGCACGCGTGTTGCACACTGACCTGAAAATGGCTTGGACAAAGGTTTCTGCTGCCCTTTTTATCCCGTGATTTTTGTCCTTATCAAAGAAGAACACTCTTCCTAATTCCTAGCACCATCCCTGGGGATTGAGAAGACTTTCCAAATCCCAGTGACCACCGTGGCTTTATCCAGAAATGACAGTAAGGTGGCAAGTCCTCTGCACAGTGCATGCGGAAGTGTACATGTCAAAGAGGAAGAGCCATAAGCTTTAACATAAGGACTTAGACATAGGCACAGCCGTAAACTAACAAGTAAGGGATGCAGAAAGGAGGACTGCAGGCTAATCCCTTCTTGACACAGTTGGTCAGGTGCCTTATGAAGTGGCTCTGGGAAGGTCTTCCCTCCTCTTGGGATTTATAGCCATGTAGTCTCAGCCTTGTTCGACACATGGGTCAGGCTGATCCTCTGGGAGGAGGATTTTAAGCATGGGCATTTTAAAAAAACTGAATTTTGAACTTGAGGACCTAAGTCCTCTTGTAGTTGTAGGATAGGGAGGAGGCCAACATGTCTGGAATGAGAAATACCTTTGCCAAAATTATAACTGACCATGGTAAAGCAATATGTCATACTGCAGTTGCAACTTAGGAAGTGGAAGCAACCTTAGCAGAGCTAAGGCAGCACTTCTCTCTCCTGGTGCAAGAATAGCAAGGGGTGACATTTTAGTAGTCATGTGACAATGAAAGAAATGACAACGGAGAAGATGGAGAAACCCATATGGTATGCCATGAACTTTCTCAGGTGACTGCATCACATGCCTGTATAATTTGGGTTTCTTTGCAGACATATAGTAAGGCAAGTCTGATTCTTCACCCACTTTTGGAAGTTTACTGTTAGTGAAACTCCAGTGACTTTGAAGAAAATGAGAGCATAATTGAGTTCAGGGTCTCTGCTTTGAAGACTTAACAATCTAATTTTGGACTGGGGCAAAAAACCAAAACAAAACCCAATTAGGGAGGAAAGGAAGACAAAATCCCTCGGGTTATGCTAATGCTTTTACTGGATCTGCTATGTGTCTTTAAATAGAAGCTCTAAATCACCAGTTTATGAACATCACGAAAGATAGGAAGAAAGAGATTTGCTTTTATTGTATGCCACTAGAGCACAAATATCTAATTTTTGCATCAATACCATAGCTAATTTCCTGCTTGTGTGATAAAATTGCAAAGCTGACGTTATTGGAGACATCTGCAAAAAACATCTGTGATTGACACTCTTTTGTTTTTACCAAACTAAAGAACTTCTTTTTGTGGTTAGGTGACTGTGCACCACCTTCTCTCAGAGCTCAGATCACTTCTCCAGACCTCACGGAGAGGTACATGCAAGCTCTCGTGTGCCTCACATCTTAGCAGCTCATGATTATGTCTCTAATTGCACTGTGACTTACCACTATTTGTACTGCTCTACTGAGCTGCGCTTGGAAATGGATATTAAGGTAAAACCTCTTCATTAATATGTATCTTCCCTTTAATCTCACTCTGTGTACTGGCTAAAGGTAAAACCTCGTGCACTGCGCAGGCAGTATAGAAATTGCAAGGAGAAAATAAATTCAGTTTCTGCCTTTTAGAGCTTGCTCGCTTGCTTGTAATCACAGAGGAAAATTTTCCTTTTAAGATTCAATTCTCCCACTTTAGCTCAAAGCCTTTACAATTTCATTCTTGGGTGTGATATTAAAATTTAATCTTTAAGGGTGTTGAAATGTATTTCCCGCAAAACAAAATGGGCATAATGTGGGAAACAGGTCCTGAAACAACAGACAGCTGCTGGAGTTTTGTGATTTCAATTGTGTTTGCCTTTAGTGTCAATAGAGTAGGCTTTCTTTGCTTTGCTTTGTTTTGTTTTCTTCTGTTCTTCAATAGCAACATTTCAGCACTTCAAAGTCTATAGATTTCTTGCTGTAAACCTTGTCATGTATCAGGTTCATCTCCTGGAAGACAAGCGGGTGAGGGCCAAAGGTAATAATTATTGTAGCAAAAGACTTTTCCCTTCATCCTGTGTATCATACTCACGAATGGGATTTTTCAGCTGAAGCTGTTAGTGTATTTTATCCAGAGCTTTGCACGCTCTACAATATTTCTTATTGTATTGAAAAAGGAATCCGCTGAACCAGAGAGAAAATTAAATCCTCTCAAAAGGTTGGCATTTCACTAGCAGATTTCTCAGCCAGCTGAATGTGAGTGCTCTGGTATATACACGTTGAAACTCATTTCTATTTGCATCTGATATTTATTCCCACCGAATACATTTCAGAGGATTCATTCTTTCTTTATCTCTCTCTCTCTCCAAACCAGAGGCTTCAAATTGCTGGTAGAGCTTGGGCGAGGAGGGGAGTGCAGGGAAAGATGTAGAGTTAATATTGATTTGAATGTTTGTGTTTAAACCTAGATTTTAGTATTTAAACATATTTAAAGCCAAAATATTCCAATGTTCAATTATTTACCTGGGAGATTAGGACAACCCTGTATTTGTTCTATGTACTTTTTATAGTATGATGTTGTCAGCTTTCAGAGATAGGAATTTATTTATCCCAGGACACACAGAGGCTCCAGACTGATCACTGTCTTTCCATTAATATTGGATAAGTCCTAGATTCTTTCCTAACTCAAATAGTACTCTTTTTTTTCGGTTCTTCTTTTTTGTCAGCTCTCTAAAATGCAGACAGAAGGAGAGCAGTACCTGCAAAGAGCCGTTCTACCTATGTCAGATCTGAATTGCCCTTTTGAGGTACCTCTCTACCACCACAGACTACTGAGAGTCCTGGGGGTAGCTACCCTCTATTTTATGCACCTCAGTTAAGTCCTGAGCCCCAGACACTTTTTCTGCATAGTATATACATTCAGGAGAACTATAGTATCAGTCCAACATGTAAGTGTGTTGAACTGTTTCACACAATGGGTCTTAGACTTACTCAGAAGACCAAACAAAGCATAGATATTCCTACAAAGAGAGACGTTTCACACTCAGTAGGAGCTGTGGAAGACAAAGAAGATGACTAAACTTGGATGATCGCTGGTAGAAGATATGCCAGGCATGTATGGCAGTGACAATGAACGTTTAACATCCCTGACCCCTAAAAGGTTGTGAATTACATGTGCAGTTAAGTGCTCCAGGAGAAACATTACAGATTTGGGAACAGAAATGAACTGATTAGGTAGGCTAAGGTTTTTAAGAGACTTAAGGTACATTTCTACGTGTGGGATCAGCTGTGGCTTGGCCATTGTCCTAAACACATAGACATATTGCTCTGGAACAGACTAGGAACCAGATCATTTCCAAAGGTTTTCCTTGTTATATCCCTCTCCTGTGGCTGTACAACCAAATAAAGTGAGAGTACAAGATCCAGGTAATCCTTAGGTGCCTGAAATGAAAACTACATGAACACGAGACACTGAAATTCTGGAGAGCAATCCAAAAATACCTGCCTACTCCCATTAGGCACCTAACATGCCATTAACACTGAAGCTTTCCATCAGATAAAAGGTGGTGTTTATAAGATCAAATGTTGATCTATGCCTTTGTCATTAGTGTGATGAAGGAGCACTTTTTGGAAAATATTTATCTTCATTCTTATTGACATTTCTAAGATAGGTGAGATGAATTACCTATCACAGCAATACTTATGTCATTGATTAAAAAGACAGTGTAGGGTGACCAGCTCAGATATATTGATTTACATTGGAGACATCCAAAATGTAAGACGAGATAAACCTTACCTAAGGTGTCTAGAAACCAGTCTAGTACATGTCTAACACAGTCATTATGTTTCTAGACCGATTGGGCCAAGTATGTATTTCCCATTGACACCAAATAAATGCTGGATGCTGCACCTGGGATGGAGCAATGCCGGGCACAAGTACAAACTGGGAGA
>NW_009627724.1:0-1257 GCF_000690535.1 Cariama cristata
TTCAAATAGAAACTTATAGGTAAAGCCTAATGAAGTGCAGAGGGGGAAGGAGGAAAAAAAAAAAAAAGCCTTTTTTTTATTGCTTGGTAGGTAGCAAGTAGACACAGCAATATTTTACTGTTGAGAGAATAAATTAATTAATATATCTGTAGCTAGCAACTACAATGGCTCCATGGATGACTGCATTTAAAGGAGATATATGTATCCAGTCTCATTGGTGTTGTTAACAAGAGTGATAATAAAGATGAAAAGGATAAGAAAGATAAAAAGATCAGTCGGCTTGTACTCCTTACTGCGGCTAAATTGCGCGGATTTTCTAATGGCTGCGTCTTGTTGACTCTCCACAAACTCTTTTTTTTTTTTTTTAGAGGCAGAATTCATTAAGAGACTTTATTTTCATGCTGCTCAAATAGGAAATAAAGATACGCGCCCCTCGCTCCCCAATAAATCTCGTATTAACCATCCTCCTCTGCAGCTTAAGGGGAAGGGGGCTCTCCCTTCTCCCTCTTTCCGACTAAAGAAATGTCTGGTTTTGAAAAGAAAGGATTTTTGCCTGCTTTTGTCAGTGGGGAAATTTTATTTTTTTTTTTTTCCGCCCCCGCTCTTCT
Source organism: Cariama cristata (assembly GCF_000690535.1). NCBI lineage: Eukaryota > Metazoa > Chordata > Aves > Cariamiformes > Cariamidae > Cariama > Cariama cristata. Next base: position 609 of record NW_009627724.1, read on the forward strand.
GGTACCAGAAAATGCAGAACCCTTATGCCTCCCTCAGTCAGAATAAATCACACCGAGCCCCTCTTTTGGTCTGGCTGGAATATGAGCGCATGTGCCTCAAATCCGCCTTAAAAATCTACCTGTAATTTTTAAAGCGAGTTTGTGCTTTAATTTTAGGCTTGGGTTAGCCAAACGCTGCCACAGAGAACACATAAACCATCAGGATATCTCATTATAAAACCGCTTGCCAAAATTAATTTATTTAAAAAAAAGTTTTAATTTTTTTTTTTCCAGCCACTACACTCCTGTGCCTCCCAAACCTACACCTCGGGTGGAGAAGTGTCGATAATTACAGAGAGTGTGGAAATTCATTTTATTTTTATGATTAACCAGTAAACTGTTATGAGGTGAGACGAGACGCTGCTAAAGGAGAAAGCATTTAGAAAATTAGGAATGGAAAAGTACAGTGGGAGACCCAAGGTAGCAATGAGGAATGTCGGGTAGGCTTCAGGTCCAGTAAAACGAAGGGAAAAAAAAGGGAAAAAGGGCGGAAAAAAGGAAAAAGGGGGGAAAAAAGGCCATACACGCCTCAAATCCAAATATCTTAAGGTAGAAGTAATATTAAAAAATGATATTTAAAGAGATGCTGTGGGCTAGGGCTGGGTTTTTT
>NW_009627725.1:0-3148 GCF_000690535.1 Cariama cristata
ATTATTATCTTACATCACTGTACAAATATCTTATATATTATTGTACAAGTACCTTCCCATATTATTGTACGAGTAGGCAAGTATTATAATATTAATATTCCCAATTAGTCTGCTTTATAAGACCCTGAAAAAAAGAAAACACATTGAGCCTTGTATTTGGAAAAGGGAAACGAGCAGCTTTGATACAACTCTGACGCCGTCACAGGGTTCAGAGATGTATTTATAGCGACTCAGCCCTAAGGAAACACCAGCCTCCCTTCTCAGCCTTCCGCAATTTCACCGCGAAAGGGCAGGTGAGGAACCAGGCAGCCGGGTCGGTGGCTGAGGAGCAGCCCTAAACGCACGAAGCAGAGCTTTGAGATCCATCCCCAAATAAATTTGGGGTACGGGGTGCAGGGATGCAGCTGGAGGGCTGCAGCCCCATTACCGCATCCCCTCTCCTGGCGCATCTGCACCCAAAATAAAGGGGAAAAACCAAAACCAACCCACTTGGGACGAGCTCTGGTGCGGTCTGCAACGCGATCCTGTTTTCTGCAAAGTCTCCGATTTAATTAGGGGCCAGATTGCGAATCCATTCCTCCCACCAGGGAACGGGTTTTGCACAAAGCGCCAATAAATCAGTGAAACTATTCACGTGAAACCGAACGCGGCCAGCTCGACGCGAGTCTCCGCTCACGGTGCCAGACGATGAACCGTTCATTTTGTTTGTTTGTTTTTAGGGAATGCTGAGATAGGAGAAGAGGAGGAGTTAACAGAGTTTTTATACGACTACGCATCTCGTTTCGGTGAGAAATTCTTGCCTTTTTGGGTTTTCCTGACCATTTTATGCAAGCTGCATCAGCAAGCTGGAATAACTGGGGTGGGAAAGGATGCTGGGAGGTCTCCATCCAGCCTCCACCAGGCAAGGAGATGGGGCTCTGCCCACATAAACCAACGCAAAGGCACCGAGAAGCCCCTGAATCGAGTCCTCTGCAATTACAAACAAGCCCCAAGGGGCACCGAGCCCACCCCACCTCCCCGCGCTGCCACCAGCGCAGACCTCAGCACCCTCAGTCTTTAAATTTAAGCTAAAAGCTCGACGCTGCCGCGCACGGTCGAAGGAAACTAAGGGGCTGCCGTGGCCCCAGGTCCTCACGGCATTGGAGCTTTGCAGAAATTCCGGTAGGAAAACGGACGTGAGGTCTGGCGAGATGCTGCTTAGACGAAGCAGGAGGTTTGCTGAGCGGTGGCTGGTTACAGCCACCATGGGGGCTCAGGCAGGACACGCAAGAAAAGCAGGAGCAATTCATTTATCCGGGTTATTCTGATTAATTTGAATTATACTGGCTGTTCAGAGGGGAAAAGATGTGCCATAATAACGTCACGACGTAAGGGTGGGACTCAGCTCGCCTCAGGCTGGATGATGCGCACAGAGCTCGGGTGCCCCTGACCCCCTTCAGTGTCAGCGGTGAGAAAGTGGTACCCGGTGTCTCCACCGCCTTTAAAAGGAGCCTCTGGAGACCCTCTCAGGTGAAAACATTTATGTCCGAACCACACCAGGAAGCTCCGACACAAACGGGAATAACGGTTAGTAACGCCGAATGGCTCGGACCACCACCACGCTCTGGCGTCAAACATAAGCCAAGATTAAAAGCCGAGCTCAACAACATCTTTCCGGAGCCGTTCTGGCCCCGGCGGTTCTCATCACCATCCGAAATCACATCTCGCTCAGCTAAAAAGGGTTACCGGGATGGACCGCGTGCGGAGATCAGCCCGGCAGCTGCTCCCGGGCAGGGACGCGCTTTGATTTCGGCAGCAGCCGGGGGTCCTGCACCCCCCGCACGCTGCCATCGCTGCTCACCAGCAAACTCAGCCCCCAACCCAGGCAGCCTCTAGAAATCACATTTCCAACCTACGGAATTGATGCTCGGTGTTACGGCGGCGGTGTCAGAATGGCTCCAGCGGGTAAGATGCCCGCCTGGTTATACTAATTATTAAAACAGACTCATCAGGGCAGTGTTTCCATTGCAGGTGATTACTTGTATGCAACAGTAGAATATTACTCGGAGAACAGCACGTTAATACCCACCACGTACACATTCGAGGTGAGTTGGACCTTCCCTTCGTATTCCCGAAAAAGAGGGGGCCTTCCGTGCCAAAATCCCTGCCGCAAGAAGAAATAAACAGATAAAAACCCATCGATTTTAAATCCCTGAACGACTCAAATGAGTTTGGGCAAAGCGCACCCAGGCAATAGCTGGGATTAGTTCGCCACGGATTTATTTTGCCAGTTTGCACAGGAGAAGCTCAGAGAGGGGGAAATTCCCAGTTTTCCAAATTAAATAATATCAAACCAAGGAGGGATCCCTCCGGACACAAGTTAATCCCGTGTTGTGACCCGGTGGGTTGCTCCTTCTCCTGTACATCCACCCAAGCACCATCAGGGCTTTGGGAAGGGGATTTGCAGAAGAGGACGCCACCCCCCAGGTTTCAGTGATGGATACGGATATCGGCTACGGATTGGGATGCTCCCAGGCAACGATGGGATTCCTCCCCAAGGGGCAATCACCGGGGATAGTTCGGAAGGCAGAGGTGCTCGTCAGGGCATGAACTCTGCCACTGGCTTTTAGCCCATTAAAACAAGGCGTTTTTTTGACTGATCTATTTTCCTTGACTTGCCAGGATGATTGGGATTACCAGGAGTCGGTGGGATCGCCCCTCCGGTGCCACCTCCTCTTCGTCATCTTCTTCAGCCTCCTGGGTTTCCTGCTATGACCCCCCCCACGCTCCTCCTCAGAAGGTACCAAAGCCCCGTAGGGTTTAAGCGCTCACTTAAAGCATGTCTTTGAGCCCCCCAAAATTCAATTCTTCCCAAAGCAGCAGCGAGCAGCGCTTCGCACCAACTTTTATTAAAAATAATTTAAAAAAAAATAATTAAACCTTTCGGGGCACCCAGCTGCAACACCAGGGACAGCCAAAGAAACGGTCATCGCCACCGACGACCTGAAAAGGCATTTTAGGGTATTTTTCCAAAGAAAACTCTTCGCGTACAGCGTCCAGCGGGAGCTTCAACGGCGTGAACGCCCCTTCGGTACCCCCGGCCCAACGTGGGTCTCACCCCCAGGCTCCTCCACTGCCCAAACACCCAAATCCCCCCTTTCTTTTTTTT
>NW_009627725.1:3211-6779 GCF_000690535.1 Cariama cristata
CTGAAACACAATAGGAGGACGTGGCAACCGCTTCCTCACCTTTTCCCCTCGTTTCAGACATGACGGCTTTGATGAAGAAAAGAACATCGTCACCGCGTGGGAAATTACATCCTCCAAAGAAAGCGCTCACCTCCCTTCTCAGTCCAGTTGTGACTCGATGTACACAGTTTTCAATAGATGGATGATGCCGTCCCGAGCCATAAAAGTTGTGCAAACACTGAAGAGCTTTGTAATGACTACGTTCTTTCCTATTTCCTATTCTTCTGTTGTAAATATGAACTCCTGCCAATAAAATCACTAACAACTGGTGTTTGCTCTCTGGCTTGAAGCCACCAACACCCACGAGAAACGCCAGCCCCATCCACCCTCCTCGAGCTGGGCGAACCGGCTCCTCCTGCCCCAATTCCCACCCCATTTCTCCAGGAAAACCTCAGCACCTTGGGGACCAGATGCGGATTTTGCCACGTCCCATCTTCCCAGGCCGCCACGTTAAACGGGGTTGGTTTGGGACAAACCCCCCCACCCCGCCATCCATCTGCCGTGAGGTTCGCGGTGGCCGGCAGCGCGGTTTCATTCGCAGTCGCTTGGTAAATAACCCGCAAACGCGGAGCAAACGCAAGAAACTTCGACAGCACTCGTCCCACCCAAAGGGTCTTCTCAAGCATCTAAACCTGTAAGCTGACAGGTAGCCAGAAAAAGCAGTTTTTCTGCTTAGGTTTTTCCAGAACGGCTCTTAACACTCACTATTTTCTAGGAACAGCAGCAGTATGCGCAGTGCAATGAGTTGGACTGAAAAGAGTTGGACTGAGGGTTATCCAGGCTCCCAACTTTGAAAAGTAGAAGTAATTTATTTTCTCGGGAAGCCAAGAGGCTCCGAAACTCAGCCGGGAGGTGCCGAAGGGAGCGAGACGCGACCGCGCTGCCAGGCAGTGCCATCTCCTGGCTCCTCACTGCTCCGAAAGTTGATTTAAAAAGTGCTGAGCTTTGCTTGGGAGAGCTCCGGAAAATAATTTCGGAACACACAGCATTGAGATTTTTAACCCTGCAATGAAGAAAAAAAAAAAAAATTAAGGCAAAATTAAATACGTGCATGAAGCTTATAACATGCTAAGTTTATTAATAAAAAAATAAATCACTGAATAATTAGTGGCATCACTACTCAACGGCGGTGTTCCTGACCCCAAGGGACAGAGAACCACGAGCCCTTTCCGAGAGCGCGAGACAAAGCCAACCAGGCGACCGAGTTACGTACGCGAAGATACATACCATAAACCCAGCTTATCGTAAAAACCCGGCTGAGTTTTACAGCTCACTTCAAGACCAGAAGGAAAGGCGAAAAACGACATTCAGGTTACAGCAGCGCCTAGATAAGGTATGTCCCGACCTAATTACAGCTAACGATGTACAGCTGGAAACCGCCTCCCCGCTTTCCCGGAGCTGGTATTATTCACCAAAATCGCTTTAGGTTATAAATCCTCTTCTTTCTTCCCAGACTAAATGGACCTTCCCGCAAACGGTGGGAAAAGCAACGGTCCCTGCTGCCGGGCTCTGCTCCCGCCGGAGCATCCTCGGCCACCCCCAACGCCCCCGGTTCCGACCCGGGGAGCTCCGACCCACGGAAAATCCCAGGTTTTCCATGACGGGACCTGCAGTCTTGCACGTGATACCAGGAGTGAGCACGCACACCTGTATCCGTGACAATATTAAGAGTTTCAGATGTTATTTCAATTCTTTTTCTTCGGAAAGGCGTGCCTGCGTTTTTAATAGCAAACCCAACATCTCACCGGGGTCCTTTCCGACGGTAAAGCTTTTCCTCGGTCCGCACCCGAAGCCGGGGGTGAAGCCATCCTCCCGCACCGCATCCCGACGCTTTCCCGAGTTGCTTTCCCAGATTTATCCCTTTTTTTTCCCCTCTTCCACACACGACTGTGGAAGAGCAGCTCGAAGCCGCTCTCCACGGGGCCAGCGAGGAAGGAACCGGCTCTGGGGTTTGCAACCCCCTTTTTGAGAGACTGTTTGGGTGAATTTGTGCAGATTTATACAGCTACTGATGAGGGCCGGGAGCGGTCTTCCTCATTCATCACTCTGAAGTTACCGTCTTCGCTCCGTGCCCCGGTACGACCATCAATACCAACCTTACACCAAATCTTAAAGCCCCGCGAGGAGCGGCAGCGCCGAGAACACGAACCATTTCCATCAGCATCACACGGAGCATCTGGATCTGAGAATTAAAAAAAAAAAAAGCATAATTCTCCTTTTATTCCATCATTCTCCCGTTTTTCTCCCATTTATTTCACGGCACACCCCTGGGGAGGTGGGAGCCCAGCGCCCGGGGCTGCGCAGGGAGGATGGATTCACCGCATCATCTGACCAAACATATTTGGTTTTTTCTGGCTCATCAACAACGTCAGAGATACTCTGCAGGTTCAGCTTTTACCTTGAAATGCGCTTTTTTTTTTTTTCCCCTGTCCAAAAGCAGACATCAAATTTGAAATTAAATTGGTCCTGATGCGGGTAGCGCCAATACGGGCGGATCGGATTAAAGCCCCCGGTACAGCTGAAATAGGCGGTAAGTACGATTCCGCACGGACAGAACGGGATTAAATCCTGCCTCAACTCCCCCTCAAATTTTCTTTCCAAATATCGGGGTTTTTTTCCATTTTGAAGCACTTCAGTATCACCGATCCCAAACGAATTCCCATTTCAGCCAAGGCGATGCGCTGCCCTCAGCACCACACGCAGCATCGCCCTGGGCTCCCCTCTGTTCTCCTACATCAGCGGGGCACTTTGTACCCCAGACCCCCCTAAAATAAAATACCTCCCGCACCAAATATGCCGCTAAACTGGCAAGATTCAGTCTTTTCGACCCCATTTTTAACCCCTTCTCAAACAACCAGGCTGGCTCAACTCCCGCTATTTGATCCCGAACCGGGAAATCTTTTCTCCGCGCGGTTCACACGAAGCGGAGATTCCCACCTTGGGGGGCTCTTTTATTTTTTGGTTCTGCCACCAAGTTGCCAAAACGTTTCGGGCTATTTGTGTCTCAAAAGAGTTGACATCTAAATATTTGGAATTGGTTTTCTCGGAGGGAAAGCACTGCCTTTACGCTAGGCAGTAACGTAACATCACCCAGCCGTCGGGGAACTCTGTATTTTAAATATAGAAATAGTATTTAAGCGGCAAAAAAGTTTTCCGCGCTTCCAGACGTACGTACAGCCCACCGATCCGCCCAGAGGTGCCCAAAATTAAAGAGTTATGCCGTTATAAAGCCGTTTGCTCGCGCGTCCGCCTGCCCCCGTATACCCCGTAGGTTTGCAAAGCTGCCCTCGGGCATATTAACAAAAAAAATTAACGCACATTAAAAAAATTAACGCAAATTCACAGCACCGGCAGCAGCTTTTCCGCGGTCACGGGGGGCCGTGGGAAGCCCGGACCGAGATTTGGGCAGACCCGGCGGGGTTCGGCCGCGGTTTTGCCTTGGCATCACGTCAGCCCCCGCGGGTTTCCCTGTCCGAGGGGGTTTTACATCCCTTATTTCGGGCTTTTTTTTTTTGGTTTGTGTGGGTTT
>NW_009627726.1:0-1581 GCF_000690535.1 Cariama cristata
GGGCACCTCGTGTTGTGTACCATTTCTCTTGACTGAATCTGGTAGGAGGGCGTCATCAGTTGTTTCACAGCTGAGGCGCAAGCTTTTAGGGGATAACAGAGGTTACCTTCATATTTCCGTAGTCGGCTAGCTAGTGCATCCACTCTTGGTTCCTCTCCAACTCCCAATCCATCATTGCCAATGTGTGGGCATATGGTTGCGGTGCGCTCTGCAAGACCTTCCACCACATGGGTTGTGTGCATCAGACCTCATCTGGTTTGGTAGGTAGCTATGGATCGTCTAGGTTAGAATAAATCATGTTCCGCACAGCTAATTCCCTCAGATACTGGATACCTTTCTCCATGGTGTTCCACTTCCGTGGATAACATGCAATATCTTCCCTGAACGAGTATCTCTCCCTCACAGCTGACAGGAGTCGTCACCAGAGGCTGAGGGTTTGCGCCATTTTCCCAATGGCCTTGTCAATTCCCCCTTCCCTAGAGAGGGATCCCAGCTGCCTGGCTTCTCTACCATCTAAGTCCACACCACCAGCCCCGGTATCCCAGCACTGGAGCACCCAAGTGATAATGTGCTCACATGACTGACGGCCTTAGTCTTTGCATATATCTCGCAGCTCATGAAGTTTTAAGGATCGCGTTACTCCTTCGGGTTCTGCCTGCCCTTGGTTTCGTGGTCGGGGGATTACCTCTGGTTCAGCCTCATCCTCCTGCTCTCGTGACGGACCTGGTTCAGCCTCATCCTCCCCCAAACGAGCTGGTTTTTTGGTATATTTCTTCTGTACAGGAGCGACTGATACAGGGACAGGTTGGTTCCCTGAGTCTGCTGCATCACCCTTCGCTGGGGTCTGAGCAGACTGTAGTGTAGCCAGGATATCGCGCAGCAACTTAGCTATTGCTGGAGTCGCAGGGGCGACAGCATCCGTCACTGGGGTCATCACTGGGGGTGGCTTTGGCAGATGTGGTAGGAGTTGAGATGGCTTCACAACGCCTACACCTGTACTGACGTTTGATATTATACCACACCAGGAAAACATTCAGAGAATATGATAATAAGTTCATGGTGGTTTGACAGTCCCATGAGTATCCCAAATTCTCAAACTTTGGTGCAGTCAGGTTCTCAGTGAAAGGAGAAGTACCACTTCCCCAAGTAAAATTGTGAATATAATCACTAACAAAATCTGCTAGTCCGAAATGCACAGATAAAGCCGCTACTATCAATTCACGACCTGAGCTGCTTGTCATCACACTATAGACATAAAGAACTGGAGCGATAACTGTCCATCTTATCGCAGAGTAAATCAGTACCAAACCCCATAGCACAACCATGCCTATCACCCAATGCCCAGCAGTGATGAACTGTTTATGCACAACAAAAGGAAACAACATATACAGCAGGAAAGGCAGTATTACGCTTAGGTCTGCATACAACTGTGAAAAGACATACTGTACAATTGCACTCAACAGCCAGGGAATCTGCATTATTAAAGTTCTTTCAAATTCCAACCCCTAAAGACTCTGAAAAACAGAAACCTGACCCCTCTCGGCTGAGCTGTCCAGGTCTCCTCCCACCGGGGGGGGGGTG
>NW_009627727.1:0-613 GCF_000690535.1 Cariama cristata
GGCATGGGGATGCTTGGAGTGTACAGGACACAAATCGGCTCTGGGGACAGAAGGCTGTGGCGTGTCCTGGGCTGCCCAGGGTCCTCAGGAGAGGAGCCAGCCACTTACCTGAGCCGGTGGTGTGGTCGGAGCCGTGCCCCTGCCCCGTGCCATGGACCCATTTGAAGTCACTGGACTGATCCTGGTACCAGCCACACATGCCCCTCTCAAAGTTGCAGGACAGCTCTGCCCGGAGCGAGGTGATGGTGGTGAGGGAGTGGGGACAAGGCACCCCAAAAGCAAACAGGCCCCCCAAATGTCCCTTTCCCTCTGGTCCCCTTCCCCACTCCCCGGGTTCACCCCACGCAGGTGTCCTGGGGCAGGATGCGTGCACAGCCCTGGTCCCAGGGCTTCTGCACCATGGTCCTGTCTCTGGGCTGGGGACAGGGTGACAGCCACCAGGCAGCCCCCATGGGAGCATCATCTGTCATCCCTACCCATGGCCCCTGGTGGCACCGCGTCGATGTGGCACTGCACAAATGTCACGCTGTCGACGACGGCGTTTGCCGAGTTCTGCAGATCCACCAGTGCCAGCAGCTCGACCTGGAGTGGCATGGCAGCGGCGGTGAGCCCT
>NW_009627727.1:651-4658 GCF_000690535.1 Cariama cristata
TGCCCCGGGGTCCACCTGGAAGGGCCGTCTCCTCTCCCCCAGCGGGATGCGGACTTGTCCCCCAGCTGTGCCGCCATGCCCCTGCGTGTGCCACGCCAGATGGGTGGTGCCAGTCGTGTGATCCGCGATGCTGACAGCAAGGAAGCCTGGCACGAGAGGCAGTGTGGAGTCTGCAGGCACCGACAGCCCCAGCCACACCCTGGGAGACCCCCCATGGCCCCAGCACCCATCCAGCCCACGGTCACAGGGGACAGGGACGGGAACTGGAACATCCAGGCTCCAGGACGGTGTGATGGGGCAGAGCGGGGCTGGGAGACACAGCAAGGGCAGGCAGGTGTGGGGCAGGGAGTGGGCAGGGCACCCCAGGGGTGAGCAGGGGGGGTTACCTTGGGGGCCGCTGTGGATGCGGTAGCTCATCTCCATGGCACAGGCTGGGCCGGAGGGGCCAAGCAGCGGTGTGCGTGCCTTTGCAGCAGCCACCACTTGTCCTTCTCCTGCCTGGAGGGCCAGGAAAGCCCCTGGGCATGGAAAAATCCTGAGAGATTGGGACAGGGACCCTGCATCCCTGGCAGCACCCCCAGCCCAGCACCCTTCCTGGGCATCACCCCCACCCATCCTGCAGTGGTGCCTACCGCAACCGGGTGGGAGCAGGGTGTCCCTGCACCCTGGGAGCTCCTGCGGTGCTGGAGACCAAAGAGTATCGTCTTGCTGGTGGGAAGAGCCTCACCTGTGAGGTTGGTGGCAGCGAGCTCAGTGGCTCTCTGCACGCTCCAGCGCAGACGCCCCACGCTGACATCGTGCCAGCCTCCGGTCCCAGCCTCGAAGGTGGTTGCTCCTGCAAAAGCCCAGGCTCAACCCCACTGGGCCACCATGCTTCCCAGGGACTGCAGGGGCACCCGCATCCCACGGCCGTGCCAGCCAAGGGGTGCCTGAGTCCCCTCCGCCACCTGGCTACCAGGCTGCTGGTGCCCACCCATGGCTCTCACCACAGTGGTTCTCATCAGAGCCGTCGGCGCACGTCTTGGCAAAGTCACAGGCCAGTTCTGCCCTGATGCAGCCCCCACTGTCGCAGGCCACCTCCCCAGCCGCACAGGGGCTGGCACTTGCCTGGCTCAGCAGCGTGGTCAAAGGCTCCTCTGATGGCAAAACATGCCGGGATGGAGAGCGGTGGTGAGAGGGCCTGGCACCATCACCAGCATCACCCCTTCAAGCCACGATCCCCTGTCCCTGAGCATCTCCCTGGCTCTCCATTTCCCCCAGCCCCATCCCTGCCCTCTACCACCATACGAAGGGGATCAAGGGGGACATGGCTCAGGCAGGAGGTCTTGGCGCAGGGGTTGGAGTGTCACAGCTGCAGCACAAGGCCACCAGGCAACCCAGGCTGTGGACCCCAGGGCAAGTGCTTGCCATGCTGCACCCAGGATGGTCACCACGATGAGCAGAGGGATGGGCAGACCCTGCGCTGGGTTCTTTAGGGACGATGCCATGGGCATAAGACACCTGGGGACCACTGCCCGCACTGGAGCAGGGGTGGGGGACGGGCACTTTCCAGCTCACCCTGCTCCTGCATGCAGCCTGGAGACAAGATCAGGTCATCGATGGCCACGGTCCCTGCGCTGCCGGCCACCCCCTCGATCAGCACCTGCAGGGAAGCACCGCACCATCAGCAGGGGGTCTTGCACAGTATGGAGGGGCTGGGCACAGAGGGGACGTCAGGGAGCCACAAGACAGTGGGGAACCCATCTCCTGTGATCGACCAACACGTGCTTCTCCTGGGAAGGGGCTCAGTGGGAGCAGGGGCGATGCTGCGGCTGGCAGGGGTGCACAGGGTGGGCTGGCAGAGCCACGGTGGGCTTGGGGTGATGGTGCTGCCCCTGCACACAGCCATGGCCTGTGGCTGTGCAGGGGTGCTGTTGGGGTGCCCTCAGGGTGCCATTGGGGTGCCCTCCAGGGCCAGCTGGGAGGGGGTCAGGCTGTGGGGGTGGTTATGGGGGACAGCAGACAGGACCGTGGGAAGGCATGAGGCGACATGAAGACCCCTGCACCCATCACCTTCCAGTGGGGTGGTCCCTGGGTTGGGGGGAGGCGGGATTTGGAGATGAGGACACAGGGACACGAGGGTGGCACATGCCAGCTACCAGAAGCTTAGCTCTGGTGTCCAGTTCCCAGTTCAACTCTGGTCCCATGGGTGCGTACTGGGGGTGGCCCTGTGCCCCTTGCCCCTTAGGCACGGTGCCAGCCTACCTTGAAGCTGCTTGCTGTCACGTTGAAGTCTACTCTCTCCCGGACCCAGCAGCTGCCCAGGTCCCCTGTCCTCTCCCTCACCAGCTGCGTGGTGAAGTTAGTCACGTAGGAGATGCTGAGGTTGCTGGTGGCCGAGCCGTGGAGGTTGATGTACAGCACAAGCTGGGGATGGGGGGGGGTGTGTGAGTGAGCCCCAAAACCCCAAGGCAGGGGCACGCAGCCCCTCCCGCACCCCACGGCACAGCTGCCACCCCACGGGATGCTCACAAAGGTGGGGCTGGAGGAGCTCAGAACTCCCAACGGGCACTGGAGATACCACCAAACCACCCCCCAAAAACCTGCTGCCCATCCCCAGCAAAGGGCCAACCGCAGCCCCAGCCCCAGGTGCGGGTCCCCACAGTTGAGAACCCCATCACGTGCCACCGCCATGCCCACACGGACCATGACGCAGGGTCCTGGCAATGACTCACAGAGCAGGAGTTGGTGGCCTGGAAAGTGGGACTGGTGAGCCGTGCCGTGCCACTGACCCCCGTGGCTGAGGTGCTGCCCACGTGGAGGAAAAAACCTGCGGGAGATGTCGGGAAGGGGCTGAGTGGTGCTGGGCCAGACGTGCGGGTGCAAGATGCTGTTTTTCCAGCACAGCCTTAAGCCAAGCCCAGGCATGTGTTAGCCCAGGGACTGTCCTGGGGTGCCGGTGCCCAGACACGTACCCGCCCTGCTGTTATTGCTGTGGTCCCGCATGGGGATGCCATATGCAGTCCCCAGGTTCAGGCTCGTGTTCCTCTCCCATGCCGGTTGCCCGACCTCCACTTTCCAGTTGCAGAGATTTTGCTCAAAGGAGCAGAGGGTGAAGGATTCTGTGGGGAGGGAGGGGGAGCAGAGTGACCCAGGGACAGGGGGGTCCCAGCCCTCCACCGGACAGGGTGGTCCCTGCAATAGGCTGAGCTGGTGCCACCCCTCCGCCAAACCCTCGGTGTGATTTTTGCCCCTTTGGTTGCACAGCCGTGGGGCAGAGCTGGGGTGACCCCTGCCAGCCCCATGGCCCAGCTTTGCCCCACCAAGGCAGATCCTTGTCCGTGCAGTCAGGGTGGGGGACTGGTGGGCAGGACCCCCTCCCTGGGGTCAGGGATGCTCACTGCACTGCTTTGCATCCTCATCTGAGCCGTCCCCACAGTCGTCGGTGCCATCGCAGAAGCGGTGCTGTGCCAAGCAGGAGCCCCGGCCGCAGCAGCTCTCCTCCACCCCACAGATCTGCTGCCCGGGCTCTGGGGCAGTGGGACACATCGTCAGTAAATGCCTGGTCCTGCAGGGACCCCCACCACATGTTGGGCTCCCCCCACAACCTTCTCTGGGGTTGCTTGCACTTGCTTGCTGCCCACTCCATGCCCTGGCCAGGGCAAGGTGCCCCCCAAGACACAGCGGGCAGTGGGCGAGCTCCCCCGGGGTGCAAAGCCCAAACCAATTCCCCCGGGAATCTCGGCTCATTGTGGGACTCACCCTGCAAACCGCAATTCCTGAAGACGATGTCATCGAGTGCCAGCTCTGCCCCGCACATGGGCAGTTGTGTCAGGGAGAAGATGAGCTGCCGATGAGAGGAAGGGGATGGCATGAGCTGAGCATCTGCCTGGGCATCCTCGTCTCCCAGTGCATCACCCGGGTCCTCTGGCCCAAGCTCATGGGGATGGTGCCCGGGTACCGACACTGCCCTGTCTCACCTGAAACGGCTCCGCAATCCGGCCCGGGTAGGCAACCAGCTGGTGCCA
>NW_009627727.1:4816-5476 GCF_000690535.1 Cariama cristata
CGCCAGCTCTGGGAATCGGAGCCAGGACCCCGGGTCCTGCCAACTCTGCTTGCAGAGTGTGGAAGAGGCGAGCGGGAGGGCAAGGACCCATCTCGAGGTGCCAGTGGCTCTGTCTCTCCCATGGGGGCAGATGGACCCCATCCCTCCCCACTGCCCCCCATCATCACTTCCCTGTGCCTGGTACGCCAAGACCCATCTGTTCTCACCATGGGTGCCCTCACCGCTTCCTGAGAGGTGGTACCAGGCGCTGATCTCGCATGTGACGGCTGCTTCCCTCATCACTGGTGACCTGAGCCAGGCCGTGGCTGCGGTCTTTGCCGGCGGGGACATGGTCACCATGAACCACCCTGGGGAGGGCAGAGAGCCCAGCAGGGGCTGCAGCCTCATGAGATGGCACCGGAGCAGTGCCCAGCACCGCTCTTGCCCCACCATCAGTCTGCTCCATCCCCTGCACCCTACAAGGACAGGTGTCCCAGCACTCTGGCTTCAGGGCACCCACGGCCCAGACATACAGTGTTGTGGGTGCCTGGAGCCCGCTCACGAACCGAGCAGCTCCTGCTTACCCAGGTCAGTGCCCACGGTGTGGTCTGAGTGGGGCCCCATGCCCCATGCAGCCAAGCTGGCCCGGCCCCGCACCCATCTGTAAGCCGAGGTGCTCAC
>NW_009627728.1:0-5934 GCF_000690535.1 Cariama cristata
GGCCAGGATGGATGGGACTTTGAGCAACCAGGTCTGGGGGAAGATGTCCCTGCCCATGGCAGGGGGGTTGGAACTAGGTGGTCTTTGAGGTCCCGTCCAACCCAGACCATTCTATGATTCTGTTTCGCTGTTCGACACAGATACTGCCAAGTGCTCAGACATAAAGTTCCTACAGAAAGATAAGCACTTCCACTGACTAGCATGCAACTCTTTTTAATTTCTCATTTATAACAGTTTGAATGAACCGCTTTAAATGAGACGCAGGGCTGCAAATGAACAGTGAATATAAACCTAAGTATTAAATGACTGCTTCCTTTACTAAGTTCTGTCATTCCTGTGCAATGAATGAAGCGGGGATCCTGTGGAAAAAAATGGAATGTAAATCTATAATTGAATACATATGTACAACAGGGAAAATATTAGAGTATGAAGAACATTAATTTGGGCTTTTCCTAATTCCTTACTGCTTCATTTTACAGTCACAAATTAGTCGCTGTCCTCCCACTCCTTACAGAGAGAAAATTCATTTCAAAAATAGGCATTTTGGAATGTGGAATAATTTTGACGAGAAACAGGACACATCACTGAGTAATTTCAACAGTGAATGAGACAGAAACCTGATATGTAATTCTATATGCAGCCTTTTCTATGCACATATATCGACTCGGTTTTACAAGCCTCTGTAGATATGTATCAGGACTGAAATACCATACAAACTGCACATGCATCAATCCAATAGAATAATTAGAATCCTCTATTCAGCAGAAGTTTCCACTCAGATTAAATGCTTTCATTCTCCAAGCCAATAAAATATTGGAGGTTGGTTAGTTTAACTGTGCTACATGTCTCATTCACAAAATGAAACTGCAAAAAAGAAAAAAAAATAATATCCACCCAAACTTTCACTGAAGCAGACTGGCAATCAAGGAGATCCTTCCTTTTAAATACCAAGCTTTCATCACCTTCAATTGAAATGCTAGAGCTCTTCATCAGAACAGCCAAAAATCTCAGCTACCTGAAAAGCTACAGTTCCCCCAATCTGCTTCTCGTTGAGGGGTTTTTGTTTTTAATGGCTTATCCATATCTTATAAAATTTTCAGGAAACAGGATTTGTTCCTTGCCTGGCCTCACTGGTACCAAGTTTCAGCTGAAATGACAAACTGAGCAAATTTTCAGAATCTGAAATAACCTATGGAAAAACCTGAGTAGCTTTAGTACAGGCACTGCAACTTACTGTCTCTGAAAATAAAAAGTCTTCACAAAGTTTAAAATATAAACACAAAACTTTTACTCTGGTTCATTATCATAAATAATGGATTATCAAGAACAAAGCAAGGTGATAGCTAACTGCAATCTGTCATCAGAGAATCTAAATTCCATCTTGTGTCCTAGAATGGTGCTCCTGCTACAGAAACACATTTAGACCTAACAGCCTAAAGCAGTTTCCTAACTTCCCCACTCATAGCAGGTATCTATTATTAGTCAGAGGAGTTGGTTTTACAAATAGGGCATGTGAACTTATCTTTCCTGGTTTTAGGAAGAACAAATACTTTTAAAAAAACATACTGAGAGAATTGTTCATTGCTTTAAGTATGTATTTTCCGACACAACATTCTGTTTCATAGTTGCACTTTTAAAACATCAAATAATCAGAATAAGAATTTCCATGCATTTTGGATAAACAGTAAGTAAACAAGTTTAGAACAGAGACTTAAAAGCGAAAAGCACAAGTACAACAAGTACAACATAATACAGATGTTAAAAATATAACCAAAATAAATTATCTCAGAAGACCCAAATTACTTCTGATTTATGTATCAGTAGACATCTCTATCAGGACAAGCCTAAGCTAATGAGAGGCACTAGTTGGAGAACAGGCACAAAAATTATTTCAGTAGTATGTATTTTAAATCCTGATTCAAAAGCTCCTGAAAATCTGTGATCAGTGAAAGAACTCAATCTACAGGTGTAGGAGGATCCCTCCCCTCTGGCTATTAAGAAGTTAAGTTCACTCAGCATTTTTATTTTTAACTGGAAAGCCTTGAAGTTACAGTTTAGAACTCTTTCTTATTCCTCTTCTGTAAAAATGCTGATGCTTAGAGCTGCGGTGAATGCTTTTGGTCCTTTAATGGTAATAGGGAAGATAGATAGCTACAGGCAGGTTAAAAATCCCTATACATGTGTAGCGACTTGTTTTTCTACATTTTTAAACATAACACTCCCTTATCTTGCCATCAAATACTATCATAGAGCGCTTTTGTCGAGTATTTCTAGCAGCCTATTGTACACAGTGCGCGGGGAACTGCGTGGCCTGAGGCCAGGAAGGAAGGTGTGGAACACGTCTTCACAGGTCGATTTCCACTCTCCAAGTTTTCAAAGTATTTGAGAGAAGGTCATGTTACAGCACAGATTTACATAGCAGACAAATTACATGACTGCCCCTTCTCAGCATTTCATAATTTCAATAAAAAAAAATTAGGTCAAATGAAAGGGGAGGGAGAATAACCCTATCCTTTCACAGTAGTCAGAAAATTCAACAAAAAGCTTACTTAGCTGTGGTCCTTGCCAAGACATTGGTAAAAATCTGTATTGACAGTAAACACAAGTTTAAAGTATTTGATTTACCATTCTTTTACAAAATCCCCCCCTTTTTTTTTTTAATTCCTCAGAACAACCATAAACAAACCCAAAATGTGCTGTATTGCTCTTTTAAAACACTGGTTTTATTATCATTAGTCCAAAACAGAAATTTTTCCAAACATGCATATTATCAAGGAATGTGTTATTAATTTCAAGAGCTTTCACCCATAGTCTGATAGTCCAGTAGGAGCATTAAGAGAGGGAATTGCTCTTTGTATTGTCTGTCTCGATGAAAAGAAGAATAATTTGGGATAGCTTTTTCCCCCTCAGAGCCTGAAATATAGAGCACTTAAAAAAGGGCAGTATTGGCCAGCCTCTGCACTGCCTGACATTATGTTTATACTAGACAGGGACTAAAATTACAATGTTCATATCTGGCATTCTTTGAGTACAAATTGGCAAAATAAATAATTTTAAAAGTTTTTTCAGAAAACAATACTATGATATTTACAGGATAACAACAAAATACTTTGCAAGAGCAGTTACGGATATCATAATGTGCAACAACAAATTTAAAAGTGTTTAGGTATGTATCCATATATCTGTATTTCTCTTAGCTTACAAAGACTAACACTTGCACACAAATTCCTACCGACACTGTCTAGCGTACAGTTAAAATATGCTAATCATTATCCTAGATAGCTTTCAGGATTTGTTTCACCACAGTCAAGCAGTTGTAGGGTTTAGACTGGCATACTGCTGGTACTCTCACTGAGCCAGCAGAAAGAATAAACATTAACGGAGAACAGACTGGCTTCAATAACTTCAATTGGACTTAACATTATTTCAGTTTCTAAAAATGACAAACACGAAATCTGATTTATTCTCAGCAGTAAGAAAAGGTTTTAAGCTGATGTATTCTTAAAAAGGACTGTGATTTTAAGGAACTCCTGAACAACTTTTTTGAAGACAGTTTCACTGTGTTAGCAGGATTTTCTGTGCATTTGATACCTATTCAACAAGCAAAAAGAGGAAACAGAACTTTTTGTGGAATCTGACATTTTCTCTGTTTCCCAACACAAACTCTGAGGGACTAATATTACCAAAAGCTTCAGCTTAGCATGTTGTAGCCCTGCAGCTGAAAATTCAGATGAAAAATATGGGAGGTTTTTTTCCTATGACACAAAAGGAACTTTTGGGAACATTTCCGAAGGATACCAGAAAGCTTGTCTAACATACAATGGTTCCTACTCAGCACAGCCCTCCAAACAAAGAGTAACAGATGCACAACTGGTATTAATAAGAAAACATCTCCTCCCTCTGTTAGTCAAGAGAGGACAGCTAAGGACAAATAGTTTCAGGGCACTTACCTACTCGGAAGTTAGTGGCTGTCAGAGTGTCAGCAGCGTGGCCGTTTTCACTAATGAGGGTGGTGGTATTTCCCTTCTCACAGTTGTTCTGACAGTTGCCTTTGGTACAAGTCACTTTACAGATGCTGGGTGTAAAGACCACCTTGATGCGACCAGTGTGATTTCCCACTGTCAGCGGAGGCAAAGAAAAAAAGAAAAATAAACAGATCACTTTGGTATCCATTGATTTCCTTCAAAAAGTTTGGGGAGGGGAAAAAAAAAAAAAGAAAAAAGGCGGGGGGGGGAAAGGCGACAGGTCTACAGGAGGAGGGCAGTCTGCAGTGCTCTCTCTCATAGATCTCCAGTGGTGTCTCTGAAACAGGAGTAGGAAGCTTAGCAAACAGAACTCCGGGATCCGCTCCAAAACCACATTTAAAGTCAAGTCACTGGAGTGGGATTAGTAATCACAATGCTGCACTTTATTCACAGGCAGACAAAGAGCAATACCAAGGGCATGACAGCTTAAATAGCCAACCCTGACAGGCAGATGTAATGTAAAGAGGCTGGCTGTGCACCTAGGGGTGAATAAACTCTTGTGTCCTCCTGCATACTTTTCCTGTTTCTGCACTTATTAAGTCACTATTTGTAGCTCGACCCCTGGAAATGTTTTAGGCATGCGGCATGTCTGAAAACATCTGTCTCAAATCTCCTGGCACCCCAGCCCAAAGTGGTCAAACCTTGTGACGCAGCTGCCTGGACCCATTTTTTCACAGTTTTCTGGCACTGTTTTTCCACAAGGATTTACATATTATAGACTGAGCTTTGCTGTCAGCCTTTGTTTAAGTAATAAATAGCTCAGAGAAAAGGGTGAGTAAGTATCAATGCCTGAAAATACTGGTTCTGAGCTCAAAGATAAAAAATGGCTAGATTCTCTTTTTTTAAAATACTTCTTTACTGTCAATTTAAAAAGTTGAACTTAATGAAGACTGAGCAAACACTAATTTTCAATTAAGCTAATTAGAAGAACTTCTTGTTATGGAATTTGATTTGAAAATAGATGCATTTGATTCCACATCTAACAGCTGAAGACAAAAAAGAGATTAAAACTATTCATTAGGAAAATTAGGGAAAAAGAACAGATTCCATTTGCAATTATTTAAAAAGAAAACAGTTTGTCCTCTGCACACTTACTAATAAATTCAGCAAGTCCTTGTAAATATCACAGCATCTTTGTGGAAACTATCAATAAATACTTTCATATCAAGCCTAACAATCCCAAGAAATGATGCACAGAAAGAGAAGAATGTCCTTCTTCCTCATGTCACAGAAATAAAAAAGTTGCTGGATAGTTGTCTAACCTAGTTTATGAAATACCCTCTGGACAAACATTTTTTTGAAAATCTTCCCACTTCAAAAGAATATAAATCCTTCTTATTTCTGGCTCTTCATAAACAAATAAATTAAAACAATTGTGCCAACTGTTTTGTCTACAGTAAAGGCACTGCTGGATTTGAACAGCAGCTGTAGTACAGATGTTCCCACCTTATTGTCCCAAAACAATAGTTAGAAAAAGCACAGCCCAGGCAGATGCAGGAATAAAATATTTCAATTAAAGGCTAGTATTGTGACTTTAGTTGATTTAGAAGACACCCTGGATTCTTGGATGTCAAGCATCTTACAAAAATTATTAATACACCTTTCCCAATGAAAGGACGTAAGTGGCTTGTGAACTGCTGAGGGTAGAACTTCTAAGCCTTCCTTTTGTTGAGGACAGCTTCACAAGCAATACTGCCATCTTTGTATTTTATTTGCATAGTTTTATATATATATAAATATATATACAGCTTTTCCTAGAAAAGCCCAATCCATTTTATATTTTATATTTTCAGATGTTTTACTAACATTTTTCCTTTAGGATGTGATCTAATTAAAAAAACACGGTTAGTTGAGTCACAAAAGTCAGTCCTGCCTACACTGTAAAAAACAGTACTGGGGGACCCACACA
>NW_009627728.1:6322-22899 GCF_000690535.1 Cariama cristata
ACTGGGGGGGCCCCACAAGTTTTCCAGCTTAATTAAAAAAAAAAAAAAAAAGAGAAAATAATTTGGTTTTGCCAGTAGAGATGGAACCAAACCATGATTTAATTCTCCTTCATAGTATTCTGTACCACGTTGTTGAGTGCTGAGCTGTAGCAAAACTTGGGCACAATTTTTATAATAAAAAAATCACATTTTAAAAATAATTTTTATCACATAGTTTAGATTTTACCAGAACAAGTCAGTAGCATAATTCTTTTGGTAGAAGAGACACCTTAGTATGAGACTGAATGGAAATTGTTCATTTGCCCCCTCACTTCTTTTGGGTGAGAAAATGTTAGCATGTAAGTTTGGGAGTGACATAGGAACAGCAGTTGAACAGTACCAAATCACATTTTAAAAATAATTTTTATCACATAGTTTAGATTTTACCAGAACAAGTCAGTAGCATAATTCTTTTGGTAGAAGAGACACCTTAGTATGAGACTGAATGGAAATTGTTCATTTGCCCCCTCACTTCTTTTGGGTGAGAAAATGTTAGCATGTAAGTTTGGGAGTGACATAGGAACAGCAGTTGAACAGTACCTTCAAAAACACAGGGCAGTATCTACAGAGGTAAAGAGTATCCATGAAAGAATATTTAAATGTAGCTTTTCAGGGAAGAAAGAAATCTGAAAAACAACATGATGTAAGCCCTAGCACCCACAAATATCCAAGTCATTATTCAGCAATGCTTTTGCTATGAAACAAATTCAATTCTCAGATATTCCTGTTTTACTAGTTGCAAAGAGCCAGAAATAAGACAGCTTCATATTCTTTTGACATGGGAAGATTTTCTCCATCTTTCTCAGTAGTAGTATTTTCTTCTCCTTGCCTAGCAGGCCACAGTTTTTAACTTCCTCAACTCTTCCAGAGACATTTAGGAAGGACACAAAGCTAATGATGGCCTCTGAGCTGAAAACTAACCAGCATATGAGGAGGTGGTTCAAGGCATAGACATTATCTTCATCCTTCTCTGTAGTTGTCCTCAAGTAGACAGTACTACCCTGACATCCTAAGGAGGTTTAGGGACCTTAACAGTGAGCATGATACTTCCAGATTCATATTGAAAACACACCACAAACCCTTCTCCTGAAAGGAAGCTTTTGGCAGAAACTCTGCAATGTTAGACTCTTGGACTTCCTTGAATCCTCTCCCTTTCTTCTCTCCTGTAGTTTGGGGGTTTTTTTCTCCTTTTCTCCAAAGAGGGGATGATTTAATTCTAAGGGAGAAACTATATCCTTCAATATCTCTTAGCTGGTTTAGCATTATTGATGTCAAAAGCCCCATTTTCAAGCTAGAAAAAGCCCATTACTGCTACAGCCTTGACCTCTTTTGGTTTTGGGCTAGTTCATATTAAAGAAGGACAGTGCATTTTTTAGGTAGCATACAGATTATTTTCCTGTTTAAACTCCAGAAGCTTTACTAATGATGCCACTGTGACATAAATGTGACAAGATCTGCAACTTAGATTATCTCAAATTCATTTCTGGAAAAAAAAAAAAAAGATGGTGCTGCTACAGCACTGTAACATACGTAGAATCTTTTTTTTTTTTTTTTTAAATACGTAGACAGAAAGGTATCATAAACTCTTCAAAACCAATTTTAAACATGTGGAAATGAAACACCTCACTCTGCTCTTAAGTATAACACCAGACTAAAGAAATACAAATGTGAGACCAGATAAATAAATGAGCCTAATGAAAGACAACAAAAGCAGAAGACACAAACACTGAATAAATAGCAAAGGCACTGAAAAAATGGCAGAAGTAGAGATAAACTCAAATTGTTACTTTATTAAAGATAGGACAATCAGGATTACTAACACTGGCTAATGCTTCATCCCTGAGCTAGGCAGCAAATTCACGAGGAGGCTCAGCCAACTGCATTATCGTCTTGCCTCATCATCCAGGCTCACTTACACCTAAGAACTCTTAGATATATTTGTCAAAGGAGATCACTGGAAGAACATACCCGTAATTTCCCCAAATCTGTGAAACTCTCTTGAGCCACATTCAAAAAAGAAAGATGCCTGGGTAAAGTGATGAGATTTTAGTTGAAAATTGGCACCGCATGCATGTGATTTTCTTTCCATCTCTGTAAGTCACTATGATATATTATTACGAACACGGCAAGCTCCTGCTGTGATAAATTTATGATTTAGCAACAACTGCAGGAGAAATGGAAAATATAAGCAAAAGGATTTCTTCATAGAATCCCTTCTGCCCCCACTGTCCATCATGACAAACTGATTTTTTTTTTTTTTTTCCCTCCATTAGCAGGAAAGGTGAAAGAGATACGACAAGGCAGGTGGCAGGTTTTACGTCTAGGTGGTCACAACAGCTCACGCAGCCATGCCTTGGCAGAGATGTGTAAGGAGAAGGATTCCTCCTCAAACTCCTGGGTCCCTTTGTCTGTGATGCTACTCAGCCTTCATTTCTTTCTAGAAGAATTTTTATGAACACATTTTTTTTCTTGGTTTTATGGCTGCCCTCATAGCTCCAGCATTCTGCAAAGATTTAACTAGACAGTATTCAATAGCTGTAGTGGATCTCAGAAGATTTGTGGCATGACCCTGTTTTGCGGGAAGACAATGGGCTAGCAATACTAGTGAAAGCAGAGCTGGTATTTAGCTAAAACGATGACTACACTGTACTGTCTCATAGGTCAAGTGGGGCAAAGAGAAGAAAATATTTTCATGTGTTGCGAAAATTATGATGTTATTATGTGTATGATGTTTTTGTGCTTCACAGTGACCTAATCAGAAGGATTCACAATAAAAATCACAAGCAATGGCTTATCCTGTGGACTCGGCTGGTAAGGTGTACACATACCTCTCCCATAATCCTTGCACAAAACTTCTTTCTGACTCTACTTTTAAGAGGGGTTTGTGGGTTTTTTTAAAATACTTTCACTTATGACAAATATTCTGAGGCAAATCTCCTGAGGAAACAGAACGAAGCAAACTGTAGGCTTTCCATTAGTACCTCCAAGAATGATACACACTACTCTGTTTCCATGACACCCTACTTCTGCACTGAATCCAGTACGTTTTCATCTGTGTACCTCCACAGTAACTCATCAGACCTGAAGATTCTATCTTAAAATTACATTCTCTTCCCAAAGACAAGAGATAATCTCAGGCAATTTCATGTTTTCAAATGACAACCATGATGCATAAGGAGAGCTTTGGAATGAAAATCTATTGTCTGAAATCAAAGCTAATAAGCTTTTAAACAGCAAATAGAGTCAACATTTTAAATTCTCGGATGTCCAACTCCCTTTCTTTTTTTTTCTTAATTAAATGCTGACAGACTAGAAGGAAAGAAGTAGAAGGAAATGACTTATTTCCTAAAACAGGTGTCTCCCAGTTATTTCACCAGTCCACCTGGTTTAGTCCTTACTACTAGATATGCTTGTTCAGCCAAAAGGAAAGCTGACATTGTATAAAAATCAACTGCATAAGTAAAATAGTTAAGCTTTTAGAACTATTGTCAAATGACCTTTTTACACTTTTGACAACATATGAGGAAGTTCTGTCTTATCACCACTTAGTCATCAATTTAAAACAAACAAAAAAAATCCCCAAAACCTAGTTCCCAAAGATCGTAACAAGTTGAAACTCGGCTATCATACACCTTGGGTATGTTAGCATCTGGAAGATTTACTAAAGCTAAGTAAGAAAAAAAAAAAGGCGAAAAAGAAAAAAAAAAATAAAGGAGAGACAAAGACACCCTAGATTCATATACAGACGACAGACAGATCTTCCCTAAATTTCACCTTACACATTGAGAAGAATGCAGCCCTTGCTAGGCATAGAAAGGACTTAGAGATTCTGAGAGATCATCTATCTCCCCTCTCTTCTTTTTCCCAACGCAGGATGAAACAGCAGCATTACACAAAAAGTTTGTCCAGCCTGTTCTCAAAACCTCTATTAAGCAGATGCCACAACCTCCCTCAGGAGGGTATTCCAGTGCTTCAGCTTCAGCCTTTTTTATTATAAAGGTATTCCTAACACCTAACCCACATGTCCCCTGTTGTAATTCAAGCGCATTATTGCCCTGCCTTATCTACTGAAAACTCTGACAAAACCTTATTCCTCTGTGGATCAAATCCTAACATACTTGAAGACTGCTACCATGAATCTCCCTCAGTCTCATTTTCTCCAGACCAAAACCATCTAAAATTTTTCAGTCTAACAGGCCATATTTTGCAGACCTCCGTTCTTTCTTGTTTTGCTTTTGATATCACTCACTTGGTCCTCATCTTTCTTCAAACATGCTGTCCAAAACTAGACAATACTGCAGCTGAGGTCTGATCAGCGCTGGGGAGAGCAGCAGAACTACTTAATACAGCTTACGTAAAATGCTTCTGTTGGTGTAACTGATTTTTCTCCCCCAACAGTGCACTAGTGATACTTCATACTCAGAACCAGTCTGCAGGCTAGGCCAAAGGGGCACAGATCTCCCAAACCCCTTTCTGATCTGTTGATGTGGATGTCATCCCAGTGAAGAGAATGTGGAACATGACGTGTTCCTTACACAACCTTAGCAGGACTGAACTCAGCCCTTACTCTGCTCTGAGCATGGGAGTAAAACCTTCTGCATTCAAACCTCGCCCATCTGAAAACCCGGCAGAACACGAGCCTTATTCTTTCTGTAACAGTCACAAGCACAAACAAGTCTGAAAACTACATGGATTCCAAAAGGCAAGGCACAGCTGCTGGGTAATTTCATTTTTGGCTTCAATATACAATGCCTATCTTCAGGCAGGGCAGTGCATCTTTGCTCTTTCCAGAAACTTTTGTTACAGTACCCTTGCACGCCTACACCCAATTCTCTTTTCACAAGCACTGGGAGAAGTTACACATGGCAATGAAATTAAAAATAAATGACCTAGCTTTATTTCATCCAAGATCCAAGGCCTTCTCTGATGCTTAAAAGTGCTCCCCACAGTTCTGCATGAGGCGAGGTGCATGTGTGCGTACCCACCCAGCCAAACATTCTGAACAAGGCGGCAGCCTGTCAAGCTGTACTTTAGTTATCACGTCTAGACAGCTATAGCTACACGTTACTGACATGTCATTAATTCCAGCACTCCTTCTACTTTTTGTTATTCCTGTAACTCCTTGCTTTTGTTGCATTTGTATGATCTTACCGGTATTTCATTAGTTAATACAGCCTAACCTTTGATATTTTGTCACTTTTCAAGTACTCAGTTCTATTGCCTTTATGCAAACCAATTGGGCTTCAAAGGGCAAAAAAATCCAGCTACCTATTAGGACAGTAACCAAACAGTGATCTCCACAGCTTCTTTTTGTTGCCATTCTTACTGCCACCATTGCTATTATACATATATTCACGACTGCTATACATATATTTTCTATGTAATGAGAAATATCATTAACCATGTCACTATATCTTCACATCAATTCCTCCTTCTGTCTTGTTTATATGGTCCTACCACAATCTTGTGCCTCCAGTCAGAAATGAGCTCTCAGACTTCTTGCTTCTATTGCACTCTTGTTTCTTTACCCTCTTTTTAAGCCCTGCTTGCTTCTTCAGCATCCTTGACAGGACACGCAAAGAAATCATCCAGAAGACTTGACGCTTCCAAGGTAAGGATGGTACCTGGAAAAGCCTTTCCTTCCTGATTATCACAGGGATACAATCTCTTCCTTGCTCCCTGTCACAGCAGAAAGAAGAGGGACTTCAGCTGTTTTCCTCATTACCACCCCCACCACCTCCCAAAAAAACCCTAAAATACAGCAAAAATTTTGGTCTATTTAAGAGAGGCGAGTAACCCACTCTTCAGTTCTCTTAATCTCAGTTTAAGATAGAGATGAAGGTAAACAGTGTATTCTTTGAAGTAACTTACTACAGCAAACCTTGCTCCATTCAAGTAGGTTTTCTTCATTAATTTTGGCAGATTCTGACAAACTCTGCTTTCTACAACACAGGCTTGTGCTTTCTTGTGTATGGATGGCTGTCACTTAAAGCATCAAAGCAGCACATGCAGGCACAAGTGCTGAGATCGTTTTGAAAGACATTCGTAATTGTATTTACATGCCCCCCACGAGCCCTTTGCTGACAAATTCTCTCATCATTAACACAGTCTTTTCAGAGCAAGTCAGAGAAAGTCACAGTAATTATAATCATTTTTGTCCTGTGCAAGTGCATAACATACAAATCACCCAGATTTGCAATCTGGGATCTCTGTCAGCAGGTTTTACGAATCGCTTTTTGCCTTCCTTGTCTTTTTTTACCACTACAAAGAATCTCTACATGCAATCCTCAGGCAACAAACATCCTATCTTGAACTACAGCTATCTTCCATGTTTAAAGCCATTCAAAAAACTCTCATCAATAGTTGGTAATGAGAAATATAACTCATTTCTCTTTACACAGTTCAGGATGTTCCAGAAAAAAGGTACCAACCCAAATAAATTAATAGAGACTGCAATGTGATTTTTGATGTCTGACAGAATAGCCTCAGCTCTATTCAATTAAATGTATTGAAGGGTAATTCTTTTAATCTGTTTTTTTGTTTATTTGTTTTAAAGGTATTACATGTAGACTAGATCCACAAATGGATACAATGCTAAAAAGCTTAAATTTTAGCCTTGAGTTATACCACTAATCGGTTCTACGTGTCTCGTACAACGGGTGAGAGAAGTTAACTGCACGGAGCAAGCAGCCTAACCTGCACACTGCGCAGGAATGCGCCCAGCCCATTAAACTGGAAACGCTGAGGACATCAGACTGCTCAGTCCAAATCCTTTCAGGGCTCAGACACATTTCTTTCAGGAACTGGGTTCCAAAGCCCACCATGACTATGCTATTGCACTCCCTAGGGAGCTTAATCCTGCAGGAGAGTTAAACAAGGCTTAGCTGACTGCACTTCTAAGGATAGGCAGGCAGACAAGTGCTTCAGCTACAGGTCCTGCTGAGAATTAAGCACAATACTAGCAGGCAAATGGCCTGTCTTCTTCAGAATGAAGCACTTCTGAAACAGAACTTCAAGCTCTTCAAGAGTCTCATGCTTGAAAGTTCACATCCTTGCTTCAGGTTTGGGGCTGGAGACAACTCCAGCTGTAAGCAACCCAGCACAGGATTCAGGTCCACAAGCCTTTTTAAACTCCCATTCAAATTATCCTGATTCTTAGGTACCTAAAGTGTATCTGGACCCAAAAGGCTTTCACTTGAGCGATAAGGCAACAAAAGCCAAAAAGCCACATTTAGACACAGACATACGGCTAGGACAGAAAGCCATTCTACACAATGCTCACCTCAGCTGCAATGAAGCAGCGATGACTTCAGAGCCCACCACAAGCAATTTTCCGCTGATGGAGGCTACTGCAGGTACTACTGCAGGAACTGCACACTCCGATGGTGAAGTCGGCATCTTTACACACAAACTTACAGCCATACGGGAGCTCACGTGGGCACAGATGAACACACATTATTAGTATCATTGACACTTTAGTATTACCAGCTAAATATAACCGCTACTGTCCGCTTTATCAACAGGACTCTCTCATGAAGGTCTGAATTAGGATTTTATACACCGGGAATGAGACTCGTGCCCACCTGATTTCACTCATCTGAAATTATGCATTTTGCCTATCTGAAATTATGCATTTTGCCTAAGGTAATTACCTAGGCTCCTTTCACAATGAAGACAACAGACTTACCTGGCCCTATGATAGTATTACAAATCTTAAGTTGGAAGAGTGTTACTTCTTTAGAAAAGAAATTCCTGGGATAGACAGAGTTTCCCGCTCCCAGCATACATGACTCCCTTAAACGAGAAACCAAGTCTAAGGTGCAACAATCAAAGTGTTTACCATTTCCAGGAAGAACAGGGAATAAAAATTAAATGAATATTACCTTACTAAGTATATCCACTTAACATTCCACTTCCTGAAAGGAAGCAACTGAAAAGCACTAAGGAAGTCAACAAACTGTAAACAGTGACAAAGGACAGAACATCATGGAATTAAGTTATAAATTAACACAGCCCTCTCCGCATGCTGAATCACCATTAAAAATCTTCTCTGTCAGCGCTGCATGAAGCCAAGATCTTTTTTTCCCCCCTTAATTTTCTGAAGGTGGAAAAAAACGACGACAGAAAGAAGGATGTCACCGATTCTGAAATTTCAGTTTCACTCGGTATGAAGGGACCTTCTTCTTGCAGTACTTTTTTTGTCAACATTTGTTCGTTCTTTCTGGCACGGGTGATGGCACTGACAGAGAAGAGCACTTTCACATCTCCTGTGAGTAAAACCAGACATAGCTACTTGCAACACTCAGAACCAATTCTTGGTATCCAAAACTTGAATCACAGTAACTCTGGAGTTCTCCTGGCTAAGGGACTTTTAATGTTTAATTGCGTGGGTTCAATCGGTCTCTATATCCAGCTAAATTACTATTTTTCAAACACGTCATAGAGGTTTTCCCCTGCAGAATTTTCTGGAAAGCCTCTTCTCCCTTTCTTCTTGAGAAATCTTTGGTTTTGGAGCCAAATCTCTTTCAACACAGCCATTGAGATGCATTTGTCTCAGTCTGCATTTTCCCCTAGCTGTAACACGTTTTAAACTGATTTTAATTCTGTTTGCCAGATCACCAATCTGTTTTTCCAACATTTTTCCCCACACTGCTGTTTATCAGTCTTGGCCTTAAAGTGTAGAGAGATAATCGTTTATTTTTGGGTGAATGTAACATTTAAATTAGTTCTTATAAAAGCACCAGCAGCTTTTGCCTGTCACGCAGACATTCAATTATTGGTGAGCTCAGGGTCATAAAATCTTTTCAGAGTCCAAAGAGAAAAATACAGTACTTTTTTGGGGATGCTGATTTACTGGCCTCCTCAATTGTGAACCCTTTCTGGATACACACACAATCATTAAGACAGTTTAGAAAGGGTATTGTCAAAATGCCTGCAGCTACAGTATATTGAGAGAAACAGTTTGTATTTCTACAGAGCTGTTTTGTCTTCAAGGATTTCAAAAAAACTCCATAGCCTTTTATAATTGCTAAATAAATTCTGTTCATTTAAAGTTATTTTTTTCAGAATTTGTCACTCTACTTTTTAAAGGAAAAGCAAAGTAAATGTGATGCTTGATTTGATGAAGTTAACTGCATTAGTGCAAATCTACTTAAGCCACTTAATTTGTATTTGGATTTTAGCCTCTTCTTTCCAAGTCCCACTGGAATCAAATGCAAACTTTAAATAGCTGTTATGAATTGTTATGCTTTTCAATAGCAGTATGGGTAATGCTTTTAAATGAAAGAAAGGAAAAGGATGCTTCACTAAAATCATTTGGGTTTTGTCATCAAAAAAGCCACAGTGTTGTTTGACCCTGATGCTGACCGCACCAACATTTTTTCTTAAATGTTTTAGAATGTCCCTGAAAAATCTCCCCTGCCTCTTGAAGGGGAGCAAAGGCTTTGAACACACATGCAAGTATTTTGCATTTGAGAAAACAAAACAATAAGAGTCCCTGACATTTATACACATACCTCATTCCCTTATTTGTATTTGATTATGTACAACCTCAGGAGCAAGACACAAATGTCAGTTCCCATGAGTGACTGAAGGGAATTTGACTCTACATTCCCTCCAAATAGACTCTGTTGTGATTTTTCAGTTATTTTTGCTTGTTAAGTCTTCTAACTGTTCATTCTCTTTCTGCCCACCTCATTCTGCTGGTTATACCTTGTTTAATCAGAGTATTGCTTTAACATCCCTCCCTTACCTCCAAATCTCCGAAAACTTCTTATTTAGAAAAGTCACCACTGTTCAACTCCAATATCCATACATATGTACGTTGATAGAAGTTACCAGGAACACAATGCAATGCTCCAGTTAAGACAAGCCAGCAAGACAATTATTTTATGCTGAGCAGGTCTACAAACAAATACCAAGAAAGGTGGAGAGAATACCTGACCCACTGAAGACCTGAGGGAGCTTTTCCCCTAAAGTTGACAGACACTGAATTGTGGTAGAATGTCAAATCATACAGATGCATTTACATGGAACGCGTGTCGTATCTCTGTATGCATTTTTTTAAACAGTAAAACATTTCTGTATTTTACAGCTGTTTACCCATACTTACTGATGGGGAAATACTATTATTATGATGTAAGTGTCACATAGTGAAGTCAGGATGGTGCAATTTCACAAAAATAGTTTAGATTGGAATTTCAAAGCAACACCTGTTTTTGCTTAAATCAACCTATGAAGTCATCAGTGAAGCCAGCACGTGTAAATTATGTATGAGCTTAAAAAAGAGCTTCTCTAAGTTATCAGTGTATTACGCTTCCAATAGTAGGAAAGCTATTGTTATGCTAAAATTGTAACAGAGTATTCTGCACATCACAGTTCAAAGCGGTGGGACATTTTCTTCCATATTAATCTTACTTCATGTATATAAACATACGTAAAATCATGTTGTAAAATGAGGCGATGTAACGTACCAACAGTTAGAAGAGTTATATGATTTTCACACAATTGTTTCAGCTTCATCTTTACACAAGGATTTAAGCGCTGCCCACAGAGCCGTGCGCAGATTCGAAAGGTCTAATACCCACACATGCATACTTGTCCAGCTTCAAGCCACAACACACACAACAAAGCCATCGTAGGGTGCTGCAAGCCTGTATTCACTATTATATAACCTGTACTACTTAAATTCAAGACGTTTTCATTTTCTACCTAAAATAGAGACAACTCTCCTTAATGCACTTTATAAGGAATTTTGGTGAAGACCAAAAAACCCCCATCTACCTAAAAGAAAGGAAAAAAGTCTTCCGTACTATTTAATTGTATAAACTAACATACAAGTTCAATTGGAAAATTCACATACATGTCATATTGTCTTGCTGAATAAAGAGATTAGGCTCATTTTCCTTCTTAAACATATATTTAGCCTTGGGATAAGTTTGTTACATAAACACACGTTTTATTTACTTGACACAATGTCCTTCCAGTTGTGGGTAAGATCCTCTACACCTACTCTTGAGTTTTGCTTTTAGTGCAATTTCTGGTCGCCTCAGGTGCTAATTAATCCATTTTCACAATGTGCCTCCAAGACAGGGAAGCAGTGGTATCATCATTGTACACATGGGGAATTGTAGCCTGGTGAGGGGTGTGCAAAAGTGTCCTATACATGCAGGCAACACCAGACAACTGATTTCAGAAGCAGAAATTTCGCTTTTTTCAGCTCGATGCCCAAGGCACAATGCCACTAAAAACTAGCCTTCAACTGTCGTCTCAGGCTGGAAAATGAGGTGTATAGTTAAATGCATTTTCTGAAGAATCATTTAACACCAGAAGTGGAGAGAGTGAAACTGAACTTCCTGGCCTCTTATTGCCGTAATAAGCAGTTCTCATAATAACTATGTTGAAAGGAATTCCAGAAAGCACACCTTCAGTTTAGAATTTGCTTATTATCACATACTTCTACATTTTAGACCAATAGAAACAGCACAGAATTCCTTTAACCAATTTTCTTCAGCATTATGTTTATAAAGCCAGGGAGATGATCACTGGTAAGTAGAGGATCCATGCTCAGCTCCTGCTGATCGGTGGTCACTATTTAACAGTGCCATTAAGAGAGTAGTGGGAAATGTCTGAGGTAGATGTACCCGAATTACTGAAAGTATCATCTTCCTACTGTTTTATAGACTACTAGGTTGCAAACAGAATTTTAGAGTTGACATTGCTGTGCTGATGCCATTGCTACTGCTAGACTCTTAGAGGATTTTTAACCCTGAGGTTTCAAATATTCAACCCGATTATAGCTCAAGTGTGCCGGTACATACTTTTAAGAAAGCAATGCATCACTTGAGAATTACTCAGAGCTCATGGTGAGCTTATATAAGATAGGCTATTTGGCTGGCCTTACCTACGTGTTAAAGTATTTTTGATGTTCACATTACAAGTGCTGAGATCCGCATGATCTCATCCTTTTCAGTTTCTCTTTGCTGATCATATCAATTCCACTGCAAGCTTATGTTCATCACTATATATTCAATCTTCCTGATGGTGCTAAACCATATTTATACTTTCTCTGCAGCTGTCAGCCTATCCAACATGAGCTATTTTCATTTGCTTGAGAAGGCTCTGAATTTCCAAAGCCTTATCCGTAAGCATTTGCTAATTCCGCACAAAGATATCTGAAGCTTAATTCGCAGTAGCTTAAATATACCAGCGTACTGATTAAATAGAATCAGATAGATGCTTTACAGTGTAATAACTTTAACAACAGATGATTTAGAAGCATGCAAACAATAGCATTTCAGCTCTAAAGACAAGCACTTTAAAATTATACAATGCCATATATATGGGTCCTGATTTTTCTCTCCCTTCCTGTACTGAATGTGGTATGAGCCCTTTGAAAAAAAGCAACATATGGCCATGTAAATAAAACTGTATTACAATACCAGGCATAAGGAGGTAATTAATTATGGAGTAAAACTGTGACCATTCTGAAAATTTGAATTAAACATTTTTTGAGTTCACTGACTCATTCAAGTTCTTTAACATTATTTCCAGAGTGGGTTTTTGGTTCGTTTTGTTTTTAAAAAACAAGACTTTTTAAAAAATCACTACAAACAATTGTAACAGCCTCCCCCATAAGACACAATGAATGAGAATTACAAATTTAGCACTAAAGATCTTAAAAGTTTTATGCAAGCTTTATGACTAATTACACTAGCCAGTCTTAGGAGAAGACTTATATCCCACAGCACAAAGATCAAAATGCTCGATAGCAGAAATGGCTACTGGCAGATAACTGCATTTCATGTCCCAGGACAACTTCAAATGCTGTTACTGTAACCCCAGTGGCTTACTGAATTTTCAAGATCTGTTGATGTGATATAATTTTACAGTAAAATTCAGTTTAAAGGGCAAAAAAAATTAGACTATTTTGCTGTCTTTAACAAGACTACTATACTGTATATTCTGAAAGCTATCAGAAAAGTGAAACTGCTCATAAATACACCAGAATAAGTGTTCCAGGAGGAACCTTAAATGAATTTTAATTGAAAAATGTTTAATGTGACTAATCATTGACATCTTTTCTCTGGTATCTCCAAAAGCTGCTCTGGCATCACTATAATGGGACACTAAAACATAATTGACTGTCTGTGAATCAGAAGATGCCCAGAAGCACCTACTCGGGTGGCAGTTTTCTTTTTCTTCTTCTTTGCCTCTGCCAGGACAAACCTGTCTCTAAAGGTATTTCAGGACTGACACTTGTTCCCGTTTCAAGTCTATTTATTTCATGTCACAGGATTGAAATCATCTGTAGAAGTCCAGAAAAATCAACATCAATTGCAGCTACAGCTGGAAAAACAGATTTATTCTATGGAGTACATCTTTCACAGATGCCAATTTCTGTCACAGTGTTAATACTTTAAAATAAAATGCATAGAAATGTTCAGAAATAATAACAGAACAACTTGCTTTGCACCCCATGTTAATTGATAACTAAGAACTCTTGTGCGATGCCACCAAGTATTATCTGGCTATTATTTCTTCTCTTCTCTGAAAAAAATCATTTAATGGTAAGTTAGGGGGAAAAAAAAAAAGTCTTGAAGTATTCGGTACTAACTTTCTGGCTTTTACTTTTAAATAAAATTATTACATTTTTCCCCCCTCTTCCTTTTCAAGTATCTCCACATTGCCATTACTGATTCCTTTGCTCAATGAAGTAAGAGGCTCTGCCATGAAACAAGATTATACATTTAACAGCAGTGACAAAATACCATGAGATTGTCAGCCACTCATAAATTTTCCCGTATTACCTAGACAACAAATGTCAACCCTTCCATAAGCACGACATAATTTGCAGGAGCTCATCCCTCAGTTCATGACAGGGCTAGGAACTGCATATTGGTGGTTATCACAGAACAACTGACATGAAATTTCACATCCTAATCTTACCTGACTGTAATCAATGCAAACAGCCCTAACGTTAAAATACTGGCAGTTGAAGCTTAACACTCAATTTTTATGGAAACAAGTAGTCTTTTATCCTTGAAGTCCACTCCAGCACTTCCAGGAACCAGAAGCCACCCTAAATTGATATAGCTGACCATGTTACAGGTCTCCTGTTCAGGCTAGGGGTACAGTCTCAAACTCTAATAACACATGGGTCAAACTGCACTCTGTACTACCAGATATCTAAACCGCCTCATCAGAAGTTGCAATTACTAAGTCCTACCTCACAAATGTAGAAGAGGAGGTAAAACAGGTAAAGTGACCTTTTTTAGGCTGCTCAAAAGCCCAGTACCAGAAATTTCAACACCATACAAATAGCCTCAGGCTTAGTCCTGCATTTTATCTCTGAGGCAACACTTAAGTCAAGGCTGATCTCATCAGGCCACAAAAAAAACTCTTTTAACTATCTGTCATAGAATCACAGAATGGTTTGGTTGGAAGGGACCTTAAAGCCCATCCAGTTCCAACCCCCCTGCCATGGGCAGGGACACCTCCCACCAGACCAGGTTGCTCAAAGCCCCATCCAACCTGGCCTTGAACACTCCCAGGGATGGGGCAGCCACAGCTTCTCTGGGCAACCTCTGCCACTGCCTCACCACCCTCACCAGGAAGAATTTCTTCCCAATATCTCATCTAAATCTTCCCCCTTCCAGTTTAAAGCCATTGCCCCTTGTCCTATCACTCCATGCCCTTGTAAAAAGTCCCTCCCCAGCTTTCTTGTTGGCCCCTTTAGGTACGGGAAGGCTGCTCTAAGGTCTCCCTGGAGCCTTCTCTTCTCCAGGCTGAACAACCCCACCTCTCTCAGCCTGTCCTCACAGCAGAGGTGCTCCAGCCCTCAGATCATCTTTGAGGTCTCCTCTGGACTCGCTCCAACAGGTCCATGTCCTTCTTGTGCTGAGGACCCCAGAGCTGAAGGCAGTACTGCAGGGGGGTCTTTTGAATGTTTTAGGAATCATAAGCTTTCCGATAAGGGTAGAATGTTTCACTAACGCACTGCTCACTAAGGGCCTTCTTAGAATTTGATAACAAATACTCTGTGTCTTCAGCTCTTAGTTTTCCTTCTCCTAGTCATGTCCCTCAGAGTACTGTAATTAACAGAGGCGTTCAAATAAGCCAGAAAGAGCTAGAAGCACCAGCTCCTTTATCTTAGAGCTGCATGGAGTTATCTCCTTATGCTACGACAGAAGAAAAAAAAAACAAAACCAAAAACTCACACAACCTATTTGTTTAGTGGCAGCTTGGTACTTGCAAGCAACACGGAGTGTATCTAAGGTAGACTGACTCAAACAGCCTGAAAGAAGGGGGCAAAAGTGAAGATTTCTTTGGCCAGAATTCAACCAGCAACAGTCTCTCCAAATACTGGGAGAACTATACAGCCTGGGATTTGTATACTCTTTGTCAGAGAAGAGGGACACAATCCAACTCCGGCGGCCATTAGTATCTTATTTGGAGAAAAATTACATCTGGCTGGAAGAAAAGCAATGGTTTCTTATTTACAAGAGGGATCATTGGTTGATGTTGACAATGTGAATAAATATCTTTTTGAAGCTTCTAAGAAAGGGACGTAGTGCACTACAGTACACTACAAGCAGTATACTTCACCACTCAAAGCGTTAATCAAAAGACTTCCGGCTGCCCCCTGTACTTCCCATTAGGGCCAAGATTCTAATTAACCATCAACGAACTTACACTTGAGGAAAACAAAGTAAGGTGTTGCATTTAAGTATAAACGGACAGACCATAAAGATGTGCAATGCAGAAATGCTAGATACTCGCAGAAAGAAACCATATTTACAGATTTAGAAGGAAAGGCTCTTCCCTAAATCCTCAGCAGAACATGTTTCTCTGTGCTACAGCAGAGGAAGTCTGTCAGGAGACTGCAAGTACCTTAGGTCTTGTGTTAATCAGCCCATTACTCAACTGCAGGAACTTTTCTCCAAATCAAGCCAGCAGACGCTCTGTAATACCTAACCCATAATTCATCAGGCTTTTCATCTTTTAAGCCAAAATTTGTCCTCATGCTCCTCACACAAAGGGGCATGAGCCAAGGCCCGCAAGCTGGGCACCTACACAATCCTTTTCTTATAAGCATGAAGCAGAAACTCTCATGCACCCTCCATACTTAGCAGAAGTTCATAAGCACATAATAAATTAAAATTAGAGAAAAATAGCCACCAATGAGACCACAATCCTGGACCCCAGCTTTACAAGAAGGGTATCCATCATACTGAAGTCAAGGGAACTATTGTCTTACACTGACTACACTCACGGTTATGCCTACTCTAGCAAGTGCTCACAAAGCACCTTTTATCTGAAGTAAGTACTATCATCTAGAAATACCATTACAAGATTCCAGCAGTGAACCAGATTCAATTTTTTTCTTCATCCAGGAAACCTATTTTACCTCTCAACAGGATGTAGAATGTTGGATTATTTGTTAATCTGAGAATTGTCATGTTTAATTATTTTAACCTTTCTCTGCTTGAAGTGTTACTGCAATCCAGATGAACCAAAGAAATTTTCAAGATCTTAAA
>NW_009627729.1:0-865 GCF_000690535.1 Cariama cristata
CTTCCTGCCCACGCTGATGGGGCTGAGGGGGGAGGTCTCGCCGCGCCCCCCCCACCCGTGACCCTGTCACCGAGGGCCACCCCGTCCCCTCCCAGCGCCGTCCTTGGCACTTGAGCCGTGCCCTTGGCGGCTCGGGAGTCCCGGGGAAAGGTCCTGTCGTGCCAAGCGTTGACACTCGGGTGCTGGGTGACAGTCGGGACGGCCTGTGGGGGACAGTCATCCGTGGGTCAGCCCAGGGCAAGGGGAGGGGGTTGGGTTTGGGTATGTGAGAGGTCCACGGGGTTTGGTCGAGCTCTGTCGTGGTGAAGGAGCCGGTGCTGGTTTTAGCCACTGCCCCCCGCGCTCTGGAAACCTCCCGAGCCTTCGCGTCGGTGTCCCGCAGATCCCCGGTGCCGTTGTGGCGTTTTCTGGTTTGCATTGAAATAATGTTGCTGTCTTGCGTGGTTATTTCGATACCGTTGTACCGCTGCTCGACTGGTGGTCGTTGCCCTAAAACGCTGGTGATTGCCATAAAATGCTGAGTTTTGGCCTTAATATGGCACAAGAGTCTGTCGTGAGCGTGGTGCGGTCATGGCTGTGCCGCCACCTCCCTGGGGAGCGTGGGTCCCCCGGGTCCTGGCCCGTTCCCATGGATGGTTTTGGGTCTTTGTGACCAAGATAGCGTTGAGCCACTTGCGATCTTGACATAACAGTCCAACTGCGCCGTTGGGCTTCACCGAGTCCCCAAATCCCGCCGGAGCTTCCGGCCGTGGCCTCGGAGAGCAGGTGACACCGATAGTGTCACCATTGCCTCGACGCGCATAGCAGCACCGTCACCTCCGCGCGCGGCCCCGCGTGCCGGCTCTTTGTTCGAGGGCGAGCCTGG
>NW_009627730.1:0-3292 GCF_000690535.1 Cariama cristata
CCCCTCAGCACTTCCGGGTTGCTGCCGAAGCACCTATAGCACCGCTCCGCCTCGCTTCCAACAACCAATCAGGAACCGCCGCAACATCCGGGCACGCCTCAGCCACTTCCCACTTCCGCCCGACCGAACAGCCTCTTCCGGTCCCTTGGCGAACAGCCGGGCGTCATGACGTCATACGCGAGCACTGACCCTTAGGGTGCAGCGCTCTTCCCACCCCGAAAACACCCGTTCTCACCCCAAAACGGCCCGGTGCCGAGGCCGGACCCACTCCACCCGGGCCAGAGCCCAAAGCACGGATCCTGCAGGGCTCGTCCGGCCCATCCAGGGGGAAATAACCGCTCCACAAACAGGGCTCGAGCTTTACGCGCCGCCGAAATTTACTTTAGCAAAAGTGGGTGAAAAGAAAAAAAGAAATAATCTAGTTTCAGCCTGAATCCTATTTCTTGTTATGCATTGAGGAAATCAAGGACAAGCCCTTTTTGTCGAAGGTTAAAAGGATACTCCTGAGGATGTTTCTTTCGGATTATTCCTGCTCTGTTTGGGTCCACGTTTATTCTCCACATCCCTCAAGGAGTTCCGGTACAACGTGGGATTAAAAAGTTTCTGTGAGATTGTAAAAGTACCAAGGGGGGGCGGGGTGGGGCAAAGAAAGGAAAAAAAAAACTCTGTTAAGATTAAGAGATTAAGAACACCTGCATTTGCAGTTCCCAATTGCTGGTGGAGGTTACAGCAAAACCACTCATTCAAGCAGCGACAGACCCATCTCAGAGCTCCTCCAGGGTGATGGCACAGCCCTGGACGGGCTTTTGTTGTGTACAACGTTCCCTACGCTGTCACAACAGGTTTCTTACGCCGGCGCCTGCGTTTCCTGGACGCTTGCATTTCCTGGGGTGGGCAGAGGTAGGGGTTCTGGGGGGGAAAGCACAGTCCATTGCGCCAGTCATTAGCGGGCAATGAAACCCAACAGTTCATCGCTGCCAAACTGTATTGCTGCCTTTGCTCCATCATCCTGTGGTCATGTACCAGCTCCTGGTATCGTGCCTGCGCCTTGGCACCTCGCCTGCTGTTCTTCCTGGCGCTGCCAGAGTTTCTGGAAGAAAATTCAGCAGTCAGTACTAGGAGAAGTCGTGGCCCCATTCGGCCTCTCCGTACACGGAGCCGTAAAGGGCTGGTTGTGAATCCCCTCAGCGCCTTCAGGTTCACCTGGTCCCTTTTGCTTCAGCCTGAATGATGCAACACTCAGGAAGAATGCCCAGCTAGCAGCTCATTTGCTGCATGCTGATTTCTTACACTGAGTGAAGTTTTCAGCATGAAACATTTTGTATGGTCCTGAAGAGCAGGGCTGAACAAGCCACTGCTCTGCCAGAAGCAGGCACTGGCTACCACCCATCTGTTCCCAAGATGGTTTCGGAGGTCCCCCACCGATAGGAGCTGCCAGAGGTCATCTCCCACTTAGGATGTGTGCCCCAGGTTGAGAGGAAGCTCTTTACCTGCATTCACTGCTCCCCTGCCATACTTCCTGAGACGGGAGGAGCCTAGAACAGAGAAAAGAGTTAGCGCGTCACTCTCAGGGAAGAGCTGCCTCACTTGGCATCCGATTCAAAAACCTCTTGTCCCTGAAATCTCTTAGCTTGAGAACATTTCAGCCCCACTGGGAACCAGCACCAACACTGTCAGTTATGTTATTCTGCATCTACAGGCACAAGTATGTTATTCAGAGACAAAGAGCTTTGCTGCTGTAGACACAAGGAACACTTCAACGTTGATATGTAGGCTCTAGACAAGTTTCAGGGAGTTTTTTTTCCCTGCTGCAGAGCTGGCAAGGCAATGGGCGCTCTCTTGTGCGAGTTACAGCTTGTAAAAATCCAAGTTCAAGTTTCCTAAAAAATGAGAAAGCAGCTCTTTTTGTTCCGTCTGTTCAGCTGTACGGCATAGCACAGAGGCAAGAAGCAAAAAAACCTACCTGGGCACCACTAAGCGGGATTGGTTCGAATGATGCAGATGATATCTGGCCATCTGCTTTTTAGTGTCTGGTGTAGCACCGGCTTTATCTCTGAAGGGGCCCGAGCCCAAATTCTTTAGTCCGCAGTTCCTTAAAAAGAATTAGTACATCTCGACTGTGTCCCAAAATTATTCACCAAGTGATCACAACAGCTCTTTCACACTTAAAAACCCCACCCTTTTGTATCACTGCTCCCCAAAAATAGAAAGGGCAGCAGGCCTGTGGAGATCTTTAAACTTAGGCCTTGCAACTGC
Source organism: Cariama cristata (assembly GCF_000690535.1). Lineage (NCBI taxonomy): Eukaryota > Metazoa > Chordata > Aves > Cariamiformes > Cariamidae > Cariama > Cariama cristata. The sequence goes on from NW_009627730.1 coordinate 2,257, forward strand.
CCACCTTCCTCCTTACCCACTGGCCCATTCTACCTCCTTTCCTAGGAGCTAGGCACGTTTAACATCTATTGCTCAACATCATCTCTCCCTGGGCACATCCACTCGCTTACACACATAAAGAGACTTACTTTTTTACAGACCTCTTCCGAAGATCTTGGATATAGTTGGTTCTCTCTATAGGATGCCCTCGAGCCCTGTTGAACACTGGGGAGACAAGTCTGAGTTACAATGACACTCTGTACAAGTCATCTTCGGGGCTGAAGAGCACTTAAACCCTTCAGAAGGATTTTAACCCCTTCAACCAACACTTCCACACTCAGGTCACACAGGGCGATTCCACTCAGCGTATCGCCCTTCGTACGACAGCCCATGACAAGGCAGACACCCAGGCAGAGCTGCAGTGCAGCACTATCTGGCCTGCGCTCTGTGCCCTCATGTTCACTCAAGCCTGCTTAGCTCCACAGTTGGGCCATAAACTTAATTCCTTCTTTCCAATTACCTCAAAGAACCCCCAACACCTCCCCTCCTCCAGCTCCCATTCCACATGGCTGGAAAACACACACACACACACAGCTAAAACACAGTTATCTCCCTGGAGCTAGCCCAAACCTTTTGGCCATCTACAACCACAAGTCCATAATAAACATTCCACATCTGAACAAGAAGAACATACGCGTACGTACGCTCTATTGCAGTGTTTGGCTCCATGCCTTCAACATCAATCAGGTACCTGAACAGATCAGCAAGAAAGCTCTAATTACACAGTTAGCTACGGAAACATTGACAGGTTAGTGATGATTCAAAACTAACCATCTGGGAAGTTCTTAGAGCATTAGCTATGGAAACATTGACAGGTTAGTGATGATTAAAACTAACCATCTGGGAAGTTCTTAGAGCTCCTATTTACATGCCAGAATGGAGTATCAGCATTTGGTCTGCTGAAATCAGGGATAAAAAGTGCCTTCTCAAAGCTGAAAAGCTTTAAAACCTTGCAAGTCTGGGATTATGCAGCTCACTTGACTCTCGTTTTACTCGT
>NW_009627730.1:3340-5782 GCF_000690535.1 Cariama cristata
ACAGGAAGCTGGCAACGCCACCACTTAACTCAGTTTGACTACGGACAACTCACCTACAAACCAGGTAGCCCGTTCTGTTCAAGCCATGCGTGCAATGAACTCCGATGAGTTTATCTGTAACACACAACAATTAGGTTATACTTAAGTGCTTTTTTGCCGAAATCCCACCAGAATAAGCCCGTTTGCATTCACCCTCCAAGACTGACACCAGCGTAAACAAACAGAAATGACCCTGCAACAACACCACATTTATGTCTAACAAGCACCACTGATTCAGCTCATTAATTCATTTAATTCTGTGCGCTCATCTGCATTGTCACACAGCTCACTGCAGGGAAGATGTGTTTGAAAGCTCCACAAAAAGCTATCCCACGTTTCCCAAGCACTAACAGCTTGTTGCTTACACCGCTACCAAAAAGCAATCAGTATTTAGAGCCAGTCTAGAGATGAATTCTCAAACTCAATTAAAGCTCGACTCACTGCCAAATTATCAGAGAGCCAGCATGAATTCCTTTACCATAACAAACTGATCTTATCGACTTGACATTCACATGTCAAGAGAAGGAAAAGAAATTCATGCTGTTCATTAAAACACCACTGGTCTTGAAGTTTGCAGTGCCCTCCCCTACAACGGCAACATAAGGGAAATCTACACTTACCATTGTCTTTGTTGTCTCTCAAAAACTTTTTTACAACACATTTGAATTGAAAAATGGTGTTCTTGTTTGGTATTTCATGTCCCATTGTCAAGATCTTTGAGTAGCAAAGTGTGGCTGGGAGCTCCTACAAGAAAGTAAGAAAATCAATAATTGCCAGAAAAAGCACAAGGATTCTTATCAATTAGAGAACCATAGACCGTAAGCCAGAAGAAGCTGAGCTTTTCAACTAAGCCCAAAAGCACAGCAACACCGTTTTAGGTAAGAAAACTTCTGCTTCACTCCCTTGACATAGTACCAACGTTCCAGGGCACCCTGTTTGCATTTTTATTTCTCACGCCTTTGCTCTTTCCTCCCTGGGGAAGATGAAGCACACGCAGAGGCTGGAACACTTTTCCAAGCAGTTATCCACATATCTGATACCAATAGCCAAAGCTCGTTGCAATCAGCTCTTCACTCAGGAGAGTCAATAAAACCCAGCTTTAGAGTACCCCAAAACTTGTGCTGGTTGGTACAAAGAGGATCTGCACGATGGGGGTTGAAGCCCCCAGGCCTGTGCCTGTTCGAGGATGAAGACCCCATCCTGACAGGCCTGCAACACTTCACCTCATCCCCCTGCCAGAGGATTTGAGTACCTCACACTCTTTAAAAGTTATCTTCCTGCAAGAAACATCTTTCCCTTTATCAGCAATATCAGGGCTTACACAGAGCTTCACTTCCCCAACAGTACGACCAAGACTGACCTCTGGCCCGTAGTAGCGAGTTGTGTATGTTAGGTCAATGATCAGGCCCAGTTCTTCCTTCTGCTCTTTGATTTTCTTAATGAGGTCATGAGGCGAAAATCTCTCTTCTGGATGAAGGTTCCGATCAAAGCTCTGAGGGGAAATAAAGTTTAAGAGCAGACATTAAACTCGGGTGCATTGCAACTGGTGGGAAGAGGTTCATGCTCCAGAACCTCCCAAAGATCATCCCTTCAAAGAGAAAGATGCAGGCAACGAGCAAAGGCAGATGCAGATGGACACAGAAGTTACACCGAGCTAAACCAGAACGTACTCAGGCCCTCACTGCTTTGGGACTGTTCAGCTGAGGGTTTCCAGGACTGGCTGAAGACTTTATACTGTGGCAGAACACTGCAGCATGACAAACACACCCAGAAACTGTTTGCGTCTGGTGAAAGCTACAAAATAAGCCTTCTGCTCAAACGGAGGTGAACGGCACTGCTCCCTGCCATGAGCTCCACGACCCTCACAGACATGACCCAGTGTTTGTTTCAGGTATAACCGCTGCTCTCAAACCACTCTGGAGCACAGCTCACCTCAGCACACAGCAGCACAGTCCTCCAGGCACAGCTGGGTGGGCAGTGGGATCGACTCCTCACAGCCTCTGCTCCCGAAACTCTGCTCTAGCACCGAGTTCATGAGGCTGCATGGCCTCCAGGCACTTGCGGGGGCTGCCCGCAGCACCCCTCCTGCCCTAGCAGAGCCAGCCCGGACAGACCTCCTTGTATCCGCCCAAGGCGGGGCTGCCAGCACCCAGAAAGCTGCCAACAACCCCCAGACGCCGTTCCTGGTCACCCCCCATGGTATAACCACCACTGCGATTCCGTTATAGGCTCCGACCGCTCAAACGGCAGCGATCGTGCTGTGCTCCTCTCTCCCCCGGGTTACAACCCGCTTACCAAAACCAGACCACAAAACGACGTACTGACACTCTTCCTCGTTTTGGGGGGGGAATTCACTCATTGATTCTCCACAAAGAGATGTTTTCCCACAGCCACAGCCGCTTT
>NW_009627731.1:0-315 GCF_000690535.1 Cariama cristata
GCCGTGGGCTGGGGTGGGGAACAGCTGGATCGGGAGAGATTGGGCTCCTGGCAGCACATCTGGATGGAGGAGCTCCGGGTGACAGTGGGAACAGCTGGTCTGGGGGCATGGGGGCAACAGCTGGATGGGTGGCCCTGGGGTGAGAGTGGGAACAGCTGGAATGGGGTCATGGGGGGCACATCTGGATGGGAGAGCCCTGGGATCGTGGGGAGAGCAGCCGAGAGGGGCTGTGCAGGGCTGGCAATGGGAACAGCTGGATGGGAGAGCTCGGTGACAGCGATGGCCACGGCTGGGTGATGTTCATGGGGACAAGGG
>NW_009627731.1:344-849 GCF_000690535.1 Cariama cristata
GGGCTCGGGGGGCTCAGTTCCTTCCCGGCCACCCCCAGAGCAGCCACGGAGGGTTTTTCTTTTTCTGGATGAACTTGATGAAGTTACCACTCATCTCCCGGAGCAGAGAGACGGCAGCGGGGTGGCAGGAGCGAGGTCATTAAAGCAGAAAGAAAAATACATTAGAAATGTTCAACTGCTCAGTCTAGCCTGAAATGTGCTTAAATCAGCGCCGAGTAAACAATGAGATGGGATTAATCACAATTAGTTTTCATTAGAAAGGTGGCATCATCCTCCGCTGCTCCCTGCCTTGTTGGGAATCGCGGGATCACCCGGCCGGATCCAGGCCTGGCCAGGTGGGTGACATCGTCCTTCCGAGGCTCGGTGGCTGCGGTGAACCGCTTTATCTCCGCCGAGGCAGAGAAGACGGGGGGCTGGCGACAGCCGGAGCTTCAAAGGGAACCTGCAAATCCGGTGTATGCAAAAGCCCAGCCGGCACCGCGGATAAACAGGGATGTGGCTCCGC
>NW_009627731.1:1821-2236 GCF_000690535.1 Cariama cristata
GGTGCTGGTCTCCCCGGGGCGCCGGGTGCTGCCGTGAATGCCGCCGGTGGCCCCGTGGGGTGGGGACTCTCCGGTGGCCGGTGCGTCCCTCCATCTCTTGGAGGCTGGCAGCTGGCTGACACGAGTTGCCAGGTCTCAGCTCACCACCACCCGTATCCCCAAACACCCCCGGGGGCAGGAGGGACGGAAAGGATTTGTGCTGCTTCCAGGACGGGGCAAATTCAGTCGGTTTTGGGGGGCTGCCCGGTGTGTACACGGCATCTCCCTCCCTCGCACCAGGAGCGGCCGTGCCCAGCAGCTCAGCACCTTCCCCCTGACAGCATCAGCCTCGCCGACAGGTAGTGGTTTGTAAATATTTAAAAACCCAACTCCGATTGCCGGTTTGCGGTACGGCCCCGGCTGCGGCCGTGCTGGG
>NW_009627731.1:2331-2563 GCF_000690535.1 Cariama cristata
GCCGGTAAGTAATCGCTGGTGCATCAGCAGCACCTGTGCCACCGTGGGGTCCTTCTCCCCCGCCCCCCGGGGCACAGCCCCCATCATTAGCACCCAGAAAATGTTGGGTTTCTGGCTGGGAAAACACAGCAGAGATGTACATTAAACATCAAATTATAAAATTAACAGATTCAAACTGAGGATGATTTGCATGTGCAAATTAAGTTAATTACCACTCTTCCTCCCCGAGCGC
>NW_009627732.1:0-339 GCF_000690535.1 Cariama cristata
CTGCCCAAGCGAGGGGCACCTCGAGGACTGTCTAACCTGAGAATGGTGAAATGTAAGGGTCAATCTCAGGTTCGTCAGCCCATGAGATGCCTTCTCCAGAGCGGGACGGGCAGCGCCGGCCCCCACCGGCACCACGGCCACCCCCTCCACGCGACACGCCGGGGAGCAGAAGGGCACCGGAGCTTTCGCCGATACACGTGTGAATCCTGGCACGGCTGTTTGTGACGATGGGGAAGGACCGGGATGGGTGCCAGCTCCGAAGGAGCAAAGGGAGGAAAGTGGCCGGCAAATCCCACCCGTTCCGTAAGAGAAGCTGCTGGAAGACAGGGCACGGCTTAG
>NW_009627732.1:446-1606 GCF_000690535.1 Cariama cristata
CAGCAGCTGCGAGGCCACCGGACCCGTGCCTCTGCAAGCCAGCGAGCGCAGCCGAGGGGTGAATTTGGCATCACTGGAAGCATCATTAACACGTCGCTCCTCGCACTCCTGAACGGAGGAAGAGACAGTGACATCCCTAAAAGTGACGGTAATGAATCCCCAGGCAGCATGCGGGGCCCTTCAGCGCTGAATGTGTCAGTAATCTGTGAAGGGAGACAAAAAAAATATATATTTTTTTAATTTTCCAAGTTGAGTTTCCTAAATAAAACACGAGCATAAGACGTGCTTGTTGGATTCACTGTCTTTCCTACAATTAAATGACTAATCCTAAAGCAGAGGCACCAAAAGAAAAATGGTCTAAAGCGTTGCCAGCCCCAGTGCTGGCCATGGGGGGAACAGACGAACCGAGCTGCTTCTCCCCACCTCTGCTCCCGGCCGTGAGGTTGTCAGTGCAGGAGTAGCTCTCCCTGCCCAGAGCCGCTGGCTTGCTGCTCCTGAGCCGGGGTTGCCCCCACCCGGGCATCGGCCCCGCCGGCTGCAGCTCTGCCCCGGCAGCCCCTGGCCCTCCCAAGTGCTGCTTCAGCAGAGCGGCCCCAGGAGATGGGGCAAAAAGAGTTTTGCAGAGAGAGCCCAGCCCCAAGTGCAGGGGAGCAGCCAAAATCGCTGCTGCTGGGACACCCAGGCACAGCCACTGCAGCCGGAGGGCACAGCAGCCCCGAAATGTGGGACACCCCTGCAGCGGGGACTGAGGTGCCCAGCTCTGCCGCCTCAGCTCCCGTGGCCCCGAGACATCTGGGATCGCCTGTCCCCATGCTGGGCCTACGTAAAAATAAGCCCCAGATTCACTTGCATGCGTTGCACCGACGCTGCCCCATGGCAGAGAGCGGCTGGGAAAAAGGTAGGTGATCAGCTGTGTGGGCAGTGAAGCACCAGCACCCACCGAGTCCTGACCCAGCTTTGAGGAGACTTAAAACCCCGCTGGGAGCCCCTGTGAGCCGCGGGGGAGGCAGCTCCTTTCCCCTGCACTGAGGATCCCCAGGGCCGGGGTTGCAGGCGCTGGTGGAGCGGGTTCCTTCTCCTCCTGGGATTTGGGCACCCACCGGGTCTGGGAGATGCCCAGGGAGCTGCAGGCAGGGCAGCGGTCGCTCCCGGCCGAGGGC
>NW_009627733.1:0-447 GCF_000690535.1 Cariama cristata
ATGGGGCACGACAAAAACGCAGGCACGGGTTTTGAAAGGAGGAGGGGAGCATTTACAAGGGCTGGGCACGTAAGGTGACTTTCTCTTGCTCCCGAGATGCAGAGGTGATTCCAGCTTTCCACCCCGCCGGGATAGCCACAAGGAGAGAAGACAAACGCCGTGGTTCAAGGCACCGTGCCCACCTCCCCGCACCCCTCGGCTGTGGGTAACAACCCGCCAGCCGCTTCTCCCCGTGCCACAAAACCGGGGGGCTGCCGCCTGCCAGCTCGGAGGTTATCTTTGCCATCTCTGGCACTTTTCTAGCTCAGCGTGTAATCCATCTCTCTTTCTCAAACAGCATAGCCATTCCCTCCAAAACATAGCTGTGTTTATTGACAACAAGCGAGGGTTGGGATCACACCACGCCAAACGGAGCCGTGTTGCGGCGGGGGGGGGGCGGGCGGGCAG
>NW_009627733.1:478-1906 GCF_000690535.1 Cariama cristata
CTCCTGTTCCCCGCGGGTGAGACAGGCAAGTGCCAGCGAGGATACGTCCATAATCAACCACCACCTCTATGTCGCGGCAGAGATTTTTCCTCTAGTTGCCAACACAGATTACAGCCTGAATCTTCCTTTTCTTTAGCAAAAATCATCTACAGACATTTCCACCGTTCCTTCTCTAAAGTTATTCTGCAAAAGATGAGCAAAACCATGAAATTGTTGGCTTAGCAGGAGTGAGACAGCTCTTCTTTTAAACAGAGGATTTTGATTGCGCCCTGTTATTTCATCTCTTCAGAATATTCACTAGACAAAGTAATTTTCCTGTCTCTGAGCAGTGCGAAGCTGTCAGACTCCTTCTCTCTGAGCAAAAGGTAGTGCAGCATCTTTTCCCCACACAAGTGCTTTTTTTGGAAAATAAAAAAGGAAAGGAAAAAGAAAAAATGCCCCCAGCCCCCACTGGTCACTTAGAGCCATACGGTTTTCCAGAGGTAACAAGAAGAGGAAAAGCCCGACTGTTCATGTAAAACCCAGCACCCAGGAACGGCTCCTTGCAGGATTGCCACCCCAGGAGAGCCAGCCCCAGCCGGCAGCACAACACCAGGAGGCTCATTTCGCAGCTGAAACACCCCACCCTGCAAATACCCTTCCATTTCGTTTTAAACAGCAGCGGGGCCGAAATTCAGCCTCAAACTGGGAGCGGGGGGAGATGAAGGATGGGGGCAGGACAAAAAGAGATTGCCCAGAGCCCTCCCTTGCAACCAGGGCAGACACTGCCCGTGTTGTTTCTGTCATTGGGGAAACAATGTGCTCTTTCAGGGGCTGCAGGTGGCTGGGGGCATGGCAGAAAAGGGACATTATGGCTTTCCACGATAGCCTGGTTGAAAGGTTTGGAGCCCTATGTACAAAAAAGCCTTTGCTGAGGGTACTGCTGCTGCATCGAGTGTCAATGAAAGCTGCGTATCTGCTGTTACGGATCCAATCGCCCCAGAAAATGAATGGGAAGCATTAAGAGCAGCAAAATAGTATTTCAAGCTGCAATGAACAGCATCCAATTCATCGGTGAATAGCAGGCCTGGGTCAGTGAAATAATAGCTCTGTTTGAAAGAAATATGGAAGAGCCCTGAGCAGCCTGCAGGAGCAGATGTGCAAAAGAAGTAACCAAAACTGCAGGCGCTTCTGAGGTCTAACGTAGAGCCGGGTCCGAGCAGGGGTCTGGGCACAGGGTCTGCAGCTCCCTGTGTGAACCAGGGGATGGGGCCTTTAACAGCCGCTCCCCGACCTTGGAAATGCGCTTCTCTGAAGGCGGCGGCAACCTGTACATGCAAGAGCACTAGAGCCCAGCAGCTTACCTCCAGACGTCATGGTCAACCCTTCAGAAGCCAAACTGGCGTGAACAACACGAAGGCATTATCAGCATTTTTACCGGTAGGGAAA
>NW_009627733.1:1937-2750 GCF_000690535.1 Cariama cristata
TAGCAAAGCCAGAAGCAGAGCTTGGATGTCCCAGTTTCCCATCCCTAAACCTGACCCCACTCCTCCATCAGTCCCTGTTCCTCTGATTTCTGGGATGCTGCAGCGATGAGAGCCGCAAAATCCAAAACCAAGCCCAGCTGATGCCACGGCTGCACCAGCACAGCCGGGCTTTAGGTTGTTACCGGTGGGTGCCGGGCCGAACACTGCCTGCCCGCAGCCTCAGCCCAGCTTGCCCCCTGGCCAGGGCTTGGTGGGCTCTGCGTGGGTTTTTTCCTAGCTGTGTGGGGTCCACCTGATGCTGGCGAGACCCTGCCCACGGCATCCTGCCCACGGCACCCTGCCCACACGTACCACAAACTAAAGGGAGGACAGAGAGGCCATGTGCTTGGCAGGGAGTGAGCTGGGACTTGGGTTCAGAAATTTCCCTGCCTGACCTTCCCGTGGCAGATGCTGTCTTCAAGGGGTGGTGACAGAAGAATAGCAAGACAGCTGATAAGGTTTGATGGCTCTTTACTTAGGGGAAATCCTCTTGACTATTGCCCAGGGCAAATAAGACTCAGAGGCCCGAATTCCCAGAGGAGGCATCGATGCACCAGATCAAAGCCTGCTCCCCAGCCGTCACCGCAGAGGCATCACCTCCAGCCATAACAGGAGGTTATAAAAACAAGGGCTCTCCCTGACACATCCCAGGCTGCACAAAGAAACTGGCTCCAAAGAAGGGAAGGCGAGAGAGACCTGGCTGCAAGCGCACTGCGGACGTGGGTCGGAGCGGCAGGCTCCCAGAAACGCTGCGGGACGGTGGCTCCGACCCCG
>NW_009627733.1:2774-3032 GCF_000690535.1 Cariama cristata
GGGACCGCGCCTGCCTTGGCTCTGCCTGTTTCTTGCCTTAGCTCCCGTAGGCAGGGATGCATCCGTTTGCTTCCACTGCTCCAGTCTCACACAAGGGAACTTAAATCCAGAGCGCCGTGAGGCTCTTGAGTTATTAAAAGTTCTGGGGTATAGTCCAGAGTTTTTAAACCAACGGGGGGCATGGGGTCCTGCTGCTGGCAGTGGGGTTTCCCTCGGGTGCAGGCTTTCCAAAAAGCCTTGCGCTGCTGGCACCTGACA
>NW_009627733.1:3151-4025 GCF_000690535.1 Cariama cristata
CCGGTGTCAGGAGGAGCCGGCAGCCCCGCAGAAAGCTCGCCTGGCGCAGAAGAGGCCAAAGAGTTGAGCTGTGTTAGTTGATGTTGCTTTGATAATTTACATCACATTTCGTAGCTGTTGATGTTACAACTCCTTCAAGGCACTTCAACATGAAAGACGGCAAGGTCCCTGCCTTGGAGAGCTTACAGTCTAGTACAGACAGGTAAACATGACAAGTAGAAACACTAAACCTTAGGTAGGGAGTGGGGACAGGTTGAGGGAGTAGGTACAGAAATTATCTTTGGCACATCAAAGAGCTGGAAGAAGTCCATCAGAGGAACCCTTAGGCTATTTATGTATTTCAGGTAGCAAGATAAAATCATGAATAATGAGTTCCTGCAACCTCTTTGCAGAACCAGCGCTGAAGCAATGCTTACAGAGACACTTCCCTGCTAACGTATGTCCTTCAGATGGGGAACGCTGAATCCTCCCCAGATTTACCTCGCTGTCTTTTAGAACAGAAATAACGAGCAGCACAAGCATACCAGCATCCTTCCAGGTTTTGGTCCCTGTCCGTGACTACACGATCACAATGTCTCTGCCCAGCACCATCCTTAGCATCTCTTTCTTCTCTTCTTTCTTTCCACCACAGACTGCTTTTTCTAAACTCCTAAGCTACCTCCTGCCCCAAAACTCCTATTTTGAAGTCAAGTTTCCCAATCTTTAACCCTGCTCTCCCTCGCCATACCCAATTCATGCTGCCTGCACCGAAACATCGCGGAGCGAGGGAAGCTGCACCCCGAAGAGAGGAACGACCAGACCCAGCTTCAACAGAGCTCGCTGTCGCCTCGGCTCCTGCGGCCGCAGAGCCAGCGTGCAGCGAGGCGCAGCACGG
>NW_009627734.1:0-11604 GCF_000690535.1 Cariama cristata
ATAAAAATACATTTATCTATATAAATATCAAAAATTTATTTTTTACATTGGACATAAAATGTAGGAATCTTGTCCCCTCAAAAGCAAAATCTATAAGCAATTAAAAATAAAGTTATAGTGGAAAAGTTTTAGCAGCGTTAAGAGTTACTGCCACTATTGGTCAGGATTAGCATTACCGTTCCTAAACCCCAAAATGATTATGTTAAAAAATATAATGTTAGAAATCGCTAAATCACATTAAATCAGGGGAACAGACACAAAAATGAATGTTAGTATTTTAAAAGGATACCAATAAGCAAGTTTATCATCTGTAACAAACCAAGACAAACAGGAGAATACAAATTATATATAATACAATAAACAATGCCACATGTCCACATCTTCCAATGTGGTGTTTTTTTTTCCTTCGGCCAAATCTTTCATTGTGGAGGAATATTAAAGTAGCATATGTTAGAAAAGATTCTTTCACGCAGAAACGCTTTGGGTTCTACAGGTTCCAAAAGAGCTTTTGAAACTCTGCACATGCAGAATAAAGTGTCCCAGGGATTTTTTTTTCCCCGAAGCGTGAGATGGAAAGCAGCACTTAGTAGAGCTGAATTCAAGTTGCATTTGACTGTGCGCAGGAAAGTTGGAAACTCATTTGCAAGGAAATCAGACAACACAAAACTGCAAACTTAGGTTCAAACTTTCTCACCTCTCCTACAATTTGTACCAGACCCCGACTGTTTACAGGCAGTTCCTTTCACACATATGTCCTACAGAGAGCTGAAGCAAAAGAAATAATCCATACGCAACTGAAGGAGAGGGCACTGGGAGCACGCCGCCGAGTTACGTACTGCTAACCTGGGTCCTTCAAGTCTGTCCCCATGCAGCGGTTGTGGAGAAAAGAGCAAATGGGAGGCAAGGAAAAACAAAACTTTGGTTTCTCCTGTCCCACCGCTACTTGCCAGAAAGACAAGAGAAGAACCTAAGTTACCCGTTCATGGGTAATACCGTTTCATAGTCACTGCGCTGGATTATATGTTCTCTTGTACAAAATGCTGCATCTGCTCCATGTTATCTAGTAGATTTAACCCATAGACTAGTTATGAGCTTAAAACCAAAACAAAACTCTTAAAAACAAAACAAAAATCCTAACAGCAATTAGGATTTAAAAACTAAATGTATACTAATATATTTACTACGCTTTATGTGGTATAAGTCCAGCAACTTGAAATTCATACGGAAAGTTGTGTTGAATGTAAACAAAGAGTTTAAAAAACCAGAGCTCAATGTTTCTACTCACTGTTTGCTTTTGTCCCTCTCCCTATGTCCAGCAGCCCAACCTACAGGCCATGGGTTTGACTCTTTCAGATACCAAATGCTTCTCTTACTTCCTTTCAACGTAGGAGGGGGAAAAAACCTGCAAAGAGGAACCTTTACAATAGAAACATTCACACTTTAAATGTTTTTCTCTCAATGTAGTGCGAACGGTGCTGTGAAAACGGACCTTAATATAAAGCTTCAAGTGGAATTTGGCCAGAACATCACCTGCCCCCGTGTCTCTCTTTTACCAGTCGCCCACAGCTTCAGCACGCGTTCCATGGTAATACACAGGCTCCAGCCCAGTGCTATGAAGAAAACATGTATGACAGATACGTGAAGCAGAGAATTAATAACTAGACATTTCTTGTCTGTTGCCATTTTCAAGGAGCAAACACTCAGCCTTTTCACATCACCCCTGTGTGAGGTGCTATTGGGGCAAGAGAGCTTATTCCTAAAATCCTTCGCTCGAAGATGCGAGGATGTAAGGCACTGCAGCGGTGAGAAAGGTCTTGCAGAAGCACTGCAACTGGATTGCCCTGGAGAGATGCAAAGTCTGCTCTCTGCAGGCAGTTGTCATCCCTTTTCTCTCTTCTGGCACTGGCTGTGAGACGCAAGGCAGCAGGAGCAGCTCACCTGCGCTTCCACTGCCCTTCCTACTCACCTAGAACCAGGCACAATGGGGCTTTTAAAATTAACCTTCTTACTAGGGCATGATCCTGAAACCATGAGTAACGCCCGGTGAGACTCATTCACCTGAGCAGTTCTAGTGTACGAGGTGGTATTTGAAGGAGGAAAAGTGACATGTGTGGCTAATGAGGGCTGCAGCATTCATACAGGTCCGAAGGAAGATGGGAGTCTGGTTTGGTCCTACACCGTCCGGAAGCTTTAGAAGAAGGGCTGTCTCACAGTGCACATGTATTTAATTCTTCCTGCTCCTTGCTAGAGATTTTAAATCTTAATCTCCCTACAGTCTAAATTAACATTTTTATTTTACTGCAACCAGTCATATGGGGGGAGGGGGGGGTATTCCTTTTTTTTTAACAGTTGAATTTGCTGTATCTATGCCAAGCAACCTGTAACCAAAGAGAAGTACAAAATGTGGGATAAAGACTCAAAATGAGAGATGAATAAAGAATTAAGAAAGCAAACAACAGGAACAACTTGAATGAATGCCACCTTTGTTCTTTGTAAATGCATGTGAATGTCCTAACTCCAGTTTCACAACTTCATATTCTGACGTAAAAGGGGCGTACACAAGGGAAACAGAAAGAGGGAAATTTTAATGGGAGCTATTAACTTCTAAAGATAAGGCCAGGACCTCATGAAGAAGGACACTTTTCTTACTTGATTTTTAATACACAAGGTAAAAAAAAAAAAAACCTCCCCAAAAGCAAACTTTACCATGGGTACACTCAAACCTCAAATCTTTCAGAGGCACAAAGCTTGTACTATTGTGCAATTAAAAGTGCTGGAGTGAACAAAATGTTATTTGTGGTGGAGTAGCTTTGGTTTACAACCCGGTTTAATGAAGTTTCAGGAGGCGCATCTGTGACTGGCACTCAGGATAAAGGTTAGCAGACAGCAAACAACGTGCCCTGGCTGTGGTCACTCTACTTAGTTGCTGGGTTTTGGAGATTTTTCTCTTGACTGGTTACCAATGGACAAATAGGTACAACTTTGATTCACGCTTCAGAACAAACAAAAGGAAAAACAAACACGGGGGGAAAAACAACTGCTGTTCGAAAAGAATTTGCTGGGGCCTGTGAAACTTCTGGGTTGATGCAAACTATTGCAAGTTTGAGTCTGCCTCAGTCCAGACCTGGTGAGCTGTAAGACTGTCGTACTTTGCTCTTACAGACTTCCATGGATTCATTCCGAGGCTGAAGAGAGGACAGGATGGATGTTTTTTTACAAGGATGCTTTTGCTCTGTAATCTACTTTATACAATTCTGCTCATGCTCGTAACACAGTTTCACCTCTGATTTCAAAGGAGCAAGATACTACCTTGGAAGATCTCCCTTATGCTCGATGACTACAGACTGAGCTCAGCAGGAGGAGGCTTAAGCGCTGAAGTGCTTGGGCTGTGCGGTATGTGCAGCTTCCTAGTGCTGGGTCATGTACATAAAAGGCGGTGTCATGATCTCACGGACTTGTCTGAGATGATAATGCTAAAGGTTTTACAGAAAGAGCCTGTCTGGTTACTGAGCCTGACCCAAACTGTCTTAAAGCTCACTCAGCTCTCACTGGACGCATCCTCCATTGAGGAGATGCCTCAGGAGCCCTTTTCCATAGCCAATAAAAAGGCTACAGACAGGGAAAGTGACTGGATATCACAACAGCCACAACTGATGATTGTCACAAAAACTGCCTGGGACTTGGGGCAGTTGGTATTATTTAAAATATTACAGGGGTATAATAGACTCAGGTTATGCCATCTCGGGCTAGTGTTATGGCCCTGCCCTCTAGGGCACATCATGCCGCTGCATGACCCAGTCAGCGGCTGATTTCTCTTCTGAGTCAGCTGCTTGACAATTATCATACCATATTTTAATGAAAAATCCAAAGCTAAATTTACACAAGGTGAGTTCTTTGCAAGCAGTAGCTTCTCCAAAAGAAGCAGAAAGAGACTTGAATGAAGGCCCCCATCATTCCATGCCCACCAACTGAGATGACGAGGTGCAGAAGACAGCACACCATGCATCCTCCTACGCGTGTGAGCAGAGCATGTTTCCCTTGGGTACAGTTCTCCAGAACTGCACCATCACCTAGAGCCGCCGGGCTCTAACATGAGTGATTTGTTAAAGGTTAGACAAGTTGAGACAGAACCCAGATCTCCTCTATTCTTCTAAGACTCCGTGCTTTCGAACCTGAACCTAACCATACTATAGTTAATGGAGGATTCCTTTTTCTCTTAGTGATGCTTCAGAGAAAGTACTCAAACTTCAGGGCTGCCTGACAGGAGGATGTGGCCTCCTTGCTCTCTGAGAGATTTACCTCAGTAGGAAGAAGGAGCTATTTTATTCTTGCTGTTGTAGATATAAATCTCATTCACTCATTGCTGGTTTTATGCACAATCTCTCCTCAGTTGCTCAAGCAGAACAACGCAGCTGGCAATAGATTTTGCTTTATATCCTGGTTGGAAAAAAAAAAAACCCAACCAGGTGCAAGCACGCAAGAACATCTGGAGAGCATGCCATCCTCCCTCTGGGCACAAAAAAGTGACAGTGATGATGGGGAGACTGCTCAGAGGTTTGGCTGTGCCCCACAGCACGTTTTGTCACAGTCAGCAATTGGGTTCCTTCTCAGCTACACAGGATGCCAACTGCAGTATCGCGGCATTCGTAACGCAAAACGCAACACTTAATGCTGAGGGTACCCAGGACGGAGAGGCCTCCACCTCATCTCTTGCACTCATCTGAAATACTGTGTAACAGCTGCATTCAATGGCCATCTGTGCCTTAGCACACCCTTACACATGACAAAGAATAAGAATGTGGAAAAAAATCCAATTTCTTCATCCCCTTCACACGTTATTGGCTTCTTTACATAAAGCTCTGTCCAAAAAGGCAGACTAACTAAATTGCTAAGAGCAGAGATTCTGTTTCTGTCTAGTATGGAAGTTGTTCCCTACAACCTCACAGATACTAATCCATTCTTTCCCTCCCTGTGACACCTCTTCCAAAGACTTACACTACACTCCCCAACTCAGTTTTCTCTAGCTCAGTTCTGAAGCCTTCAAGCAATAAAAAAAACCCAAACGAAAAAACTGTATTGATACACTGTACTGGGGAGCTTCAGACCTTTTTTTCAGTAATTAGGGTCTGCAATGCCATCAAAGAATACTCCCGTCTCCAAACTTTTGTTACTGGAGCGTGGAAATAATTGGCTATGCAAATTCCTTTTGGCGATAACGAGTGTAGATGTGCAACGTCTTGGGGAAAAAAAGGGTTCCACACAATACTGTCAAACAAATACCTAATTACTTCCTTAAGCAGAACACCCTCTGACTTTTTGGGAGTGTACATCTTAGCTCCAAATGAAAGAACAGATTTCTTTTTAAAGCATGCAATATTAGCGTGAGCTGAAATAAACTCAGAAGAACAATCAGTCCCCTTGTTTCAGGGAGCGCTCTTGCGAACGTAACAAGAGGAGGTGCCCACATGATTTACTACCAGGCCACATGCAGTGAAACAATCCTATTTAGTTTTACACATGCAGTGTGCAGGTTATTCACAACATTTGCCTTGAGAAATGTTTTTCATCACAGCTTTTTGCTGATATTTTCTTTCTTTCTAATTTTCCTAGTCTGGGTTTGAAAAACAAACAGGATCTCTGTGTTTGTTTCTTTCTTTTTCACTGAAAAAAATACAAAGTTCATGCGAATCTAAAAAAACTTATTCTTAAAAATATACACAGTTGTCAGTTTGAAAGAGACATAAAAACATTCAGTCCAAGAAAAAGCTAAGTTCCATGTCCTACACAGACGTATTTTAAAGGCAGAACTACAACAGCGATAGGAAAACGCAGAGGAGTTACACTCCTGATCACATCCTTTTTCCTTTAAGGTTAGTGGAAGCTTTGCCCAATGGCCTAGCCTTTTTAAATCTGGCCAAGAAAAAAAAAAAAAAAAAAAAAACAAACACAAAACCCTACAACTGATGAACCCTGGGAAAAAGCCTCAACCAGCCAGAAAGACGTTGTGCGGCAGACTTGATAGAAAGACTGATCTTGGACCAGAAACATACGCAGGAATTTTATGACACCTGGCAAGTATTTCAAAGGCCTGATTGAAGACAGTTCATTGCAGGTATCACCAAATGCTTTGTGGGCTACAAGACAGCTGCTGAAAGACAAAGACACACACTCCAGTTCTTTTATGAGTGGTTTTCTTCTACTGTGAATTTGAATCAGGATATGAATTATAACGGCAACTATTAGGACAATTTGGCACTTCGAAGGGAAAACTTACAGGGGAGTAAACCATCTCGGCTTTATTGACACTAGTGGAGATAAGGTAGTTAATGATGAATTAGTTCACTAGCATTTTTTAGAGTTGTAACTCCTGTAGACTTGTCCTTGACTCTGTCATGGGTTCACTGTTACTCTGGTGATCTGCCGAACTTCTCTGTACCCCCGTTCACCCGCCAGCATAGTAAATGTAATGCTGCCCAGAATGGCGTTGTTAAGATGGAGAAAGACGTTTGAAGACCACTACAGAAATACAGCGGGTTCGTTGCTGTTTTGTTTCAGCTTCGATAAGGAAATCTGATGGAAGGGCTGTGGGGCAGAGGCAGCCAGCAGCGGACGCGCTGGGGGACGACACCTGGGAGCCATCAGAGCAGCGACTCAAAGTGCCGACGCAGCACCGCACACTGCGAGACTCACGACAGAGCCTCGGGCCTCGTATGCCTCTTCTCTACGCTCGTAGACAATCTGAGCTGGAAATCATGCAAATCACTGCCTCAGAACAGAAATCTAGGAGAAAGCGTCACAGCTCAGCAGCATGGTCTTTACGTCAGGCTGGTGGTAGTAGACAAGGTCCCTGTTTGTGTAGTCCTTACATAGACCAGAGCTCTCCGCAGACTGTTTTCCAATGAAAGCAAACACTGACCATTACCAGATTCAAGCTCCCTTCATAGCATCCCTTAACAATTCTAGCCGTACAAACTAAAACCCAGTGTGGTTTTTATTTACCCTCCCCTTCCTCACAGCAGTCTTCCAGAGAGCAAATCGGTCTGTAGTGCAACTTCCTCATTTCAAGCACAGATATGTTCTCTGCAAACTTGAATCCAAATCCTTTTATGCTATCGACCTTTTGCCTTGAGAGGGAAAACAGATTTTAAAGACCTGTATGGACAATGCTAAGGCATCATTATACGCTATTGAGAATTTCTGATGTTTCTTAAGAACAATTTTCCCCTGTTTTATGTCCTTCTTCTGCCTCAACCTACTCCCCTGGACTTGACATTGACATCACTTCCAGATAGTATTTATTTTACAAAGTTAATATTAGGACTGACATGCCTTATATATCAAAGATCATCAGCATGGGAAGGTCACGCCAGGTAAGCAGGTGCGCGAATGTTGATATACCCTTACTTTGCATAATTGCCTGCGTAGATGCAAGCTGCTCTAGGCGCTCTCTTCCAGAGCAGACTCCTAGACAAAATACAGAGAATGCACTTCTTACTAACTTTATTTCATAAGAACTCATCCTGTGTTTCCTGTTTCAGACTGCTAGACCCCAGTCACCCCAGTAAAAATCAGAAATTATTTGCGGGAGCTATGTTATGATGATAATAATATATAGGCATTTTCCATAGAACAGACATTTAAATCTCACTCATACAATGACATTTAAAAATATTGTCCCTGAAAAAAGTAGATAAATGACCCGGCCCTCGGGTTTATTACAATAGTCTTAGAGAAGCCTGATTTTGCTCAGTCTAATTCTCCTTAACGCTGGCATCAGACAATGGGTACTGGAGGCAATGGCAACTGCAGCGAGAACGTGGACCATCAGTTCATTGGGTTCACTCTCGGCATTGTAGCAATGCACATGAAATGAAAATTAAGGCAAAGTCCTGGAGTACTCTTAGGTCACGGTCACCACAGGCTTTATTCCTCCTTTTTAATTTTGTTGTACTACTCAGCTTAAGAGAGTTACAACAGCATAAAACTAAGCTGACCAACAATGCAGCATTTTGCTGTCCGTTCAGTTAGTTTCCTTAGCTGCCAGTGGATGATCCTCTAAACACTTTCTTCTCATGCTTTACCGCTGACTTAATAAACCACTGTGCTTTTACTGTTAGATTCTAGGACAAATTTCATCAAAAAGCAGGGTGCTTTAACCCAGATAATGTACTAAACTCTTACGTTGTTCTAATTGCACTTCTGAAATGCTGTCTTTACAGAGCGAAAACAAAGAGGAAGCGAAGATAGCCTAGCAAATTAAATCCCATTTGTGGCTAAGCAGAATAATGAAAATGAGACATGTTACTAGAAAAGTAGAATATGCCACCTAAATTTGCAACAAGCTTATATTGAGCCAGACACTGTCATCCTTATTCACAACGAGGATTATCAGGTTTCATCCCAAGACTCTTCTCAAAATGCAACCAACAGCACAATGTAGAAGAACAAATAAAGTAAGATTTTCTAGAAAGAAAACAAATATTGAAAAATAAGATAATGGCTGGCCTTACTGTCCTAGTGACAACCTTCCCTTCAGTGAGCACACAGAACACCTCACGACCCACTGAACAGCGCGACTCATTCCATCTTGCAAAGTTCTTTGCTTTTCATTTTTTCTGTATCCGAAGGCCAGGCTGTGATTTCGAGAGCGAAACGCTGAGGTAGAGAGCACAGACTGTCACTGCGTGTGGCCCAAAGTGCCAGTCACATAAACACCGTAATACGGCAAAATCGGGCTAGTCCCTAAAGACGTCTTCCTGACACGCTTCAGTCAGAAGCAAAGTAACTTCCATTTATGATCTGGGAGTTCAAGCAGGCTCTCTGAACAGACGTAAAAAGGTAGAGTTTGCACCAAACAAGGGTTCTTTTTGCAAAGCGTAACAAGAGAGGCCCTGCTGAATCTTCCCTGCTGGTGAAACAGAAACAGGCGATGCTGAATATAGCCAAGCATCATTAAAATACCACATTATAAAACCAAGCGATTGATAGCTTTATTACGGTCGGAACAAAAGGGGAATTTTATTCTGTGGTTGTACAGTGGGAACTGAGTCCTGGACTGCATCTCCTGTAAGCTTTACTGTAACACATGCAACTCTTCCCAGAAAACGTTAGGCATTTAAATCAAGATACAATGCCAAGTGGGGATCAGAAAAGTACTCCACTATGAAATGGGCTGTTCTACGGGACAGAAACTATTTTCTATCTGTGGCTGCAGTAGATATAGAAGGAAAAGAACTTAGTGTTTAGCAAGGAGGCTAAGGTTAGGCGCTATGAACACTCTTCTACTCTGCGGAAGTAGGCTGCAGAGCCTGGGGATGTCCTTCACTGACCCTCTAGCTTAAACACAAACCTGCCAGAGATGAGACCAGAGCGATTGATCCTGTCTCAGGTGAAGGATGGAAAACTGCCTTAGGTCCCTTGCAGCGTTATTTCCCGACACTATAATGGTTGGGTTACTGTTGTTTTGGTTTCACTTATGTGCAGTAAGCATTAATACAAACAAACAGCAAAGGGCTTTGGTTGCTTGATTGCATTTAATCGCTTAGTAATTATCAGTCTGCCTCAGACAGTGAATGTGTTTTACAGTTTGTGCTGGGCAGAGGAGTCACACTGCTCTCTGGCAACCAGGTTTGATGAGCTAAATCCCTAACAGTGATGTCAGAGTTCTTTGTGATGTAAAGCACTCCGCCACTTTCCAAATATCAAGGCACTTTTAGGCACCAAAGATTTCGGTGGTGTTCGTTCGTGGGAAGATTCCCACTGACATGTCTATATGTATGCTTGTTGAATAACATGATGCCATTTCGTCATTAACAATAATGCAGAATTTCTGTTTCCTTCAAAAACCCAGGGTACCACCATACCCCATCTAGTGCCGAGGCATTAAAATTCTTATTTTACACATCCCAAAACAAGACAGGTGTTTATTCATTCTTGCATTGTGATTCCATGTTGGTTTAAGCACCGGTGTCTATTTGTAGTCCTTGTACCTATTAATGGATAAAAGCATGACAGTTTATTTTTAGTGAACTTTTTTTCCGAAGAGTTTTATTTTAAAGCCTGACTAATCTTTGCTGCACCACAGACTAGGCTGATCTCTTGATAAATCTTAGCTTAGATTGGCGGTGAGCTGCAAGAAGACACCAAATGCTTTTTCCAATTAATCCTCTTTTATATCTACCCTTAGAAGAGGGTAAGGAAAGCAGAGAAAAGAGTGAGAAGGCATGCAATGCTTCCCTGGGATCCTAGTGCAGCTTGGAGAAGCTGGGGGAGCCACATGCATTTCGTTGCCTTCTGTTTCTTACCACAGTCTTTTTAGCAGCTCTACAAGGCATGAATTTGCTCTGCCTGCAGTTATTCACTGTATCTCAAGAAGACAGGAAAACACGCATCAGATTTGCTTGCTCAGATTTTCTTACTTTTATCTTCGTCTCTCTAACTAGGATGTTGGAAAAAAAAAAGGTGGGCTGAAGGAGAAATGTATTTCAATTTACAGAATGGTGCATTTTTAGATCTATATTATTGTTAAATTTTAATACATAATAAAAACAGTGCCAAAGCCATCAAGAGTCTTTGAAGCCTTTCTACTGGAGCCTGATCGGCAATTCCACAGCCTGAAACTGTGAGACAGAGAGAGAAAGAGGGAGACAGACGGATGGACGGACCTCTTTTCTGTTCGCAGCCCTGCAGCTGCTAACTCCCCTTGTACTGGGAAACACGGCGGTGTGATTATTGCAGGTGGCATAAAGGTAAGGGGCACTTGGCCATCGTGCAATAATTAGGCAGGATTTCTCCCGCGTGAGGGAGGTCCCAGAAGCAGAAATCCACGCACACATGCACATGGACATATGGGTATGGGAAAGGCCGTTTCACACACAAGAGTCATGAGGAGGACAAAAAGCCAACTCCATCAGTCCTGAAGTGACGACCTAGACCTTGGATTCCTCCCAACTGGGGAGAGGTAGAGAACCAAATACATTTTCCTGATCTGTGCTGGAGTAATGGCCACGTGGAAAATGGGGGAGCTCTGGCAGGCGCCTCCCCATTTCACCACATCTCAGGCACAGACCTGAGTCTGATTTCCTTCAGGAAGAAAAAAACCCTTGGCTTCAGCTTCCTGATGTGCTCTGCAGACAGGAAGAATGCGGCCTTTATTCTTCCAAGTAACCTCACAGGGACTGCTTATGACAGCAGGCATTGCAAAACCAGGCTTGAACTCTTCTGCCCCATGCTTAAGTAATCCTCCTTTCCTTTCCATTTCAGGGAGGGAACTAAGAAGATACAAGAAAACATTGGATAATTCACACTTTTTAGTGAAATGACACCTAGATGTACTGTTCTGCTTGAGACGTTTATTGAACTCTGGGCAGTGGAGGGCCTTGTAAGTGCAAGTCTCTCAAAATATTTCACTAAATCTGATAAAAGAGACTCCAGTTACAGCATTTTGCCCTTCTTGAGGCACGAATTTCAGCTCTTAAATCCCCTGGTCAATCCCCCTAACACCTCGGTAGGGAAATCAGCTGAAAGGGGCAGGGTTTAACAGCCGCCAGCCTGCGGAGAGGCTGGGGGGGGACCGGCCGGGGGCGGGGGGGGGGCGGGCGGGGG
>NW_009627734.1:11635-14491 GCF_000690535.1 Cariama cristata
CAGCCGGTGGCAAGGGATGGCCTGGCTGGCTGCAGGATGGAAGAAAAGACACCAACGTTAGGGATGGGTGGGGAATAGCAAAAAGCAGCATTCTTCTCGTTACAGTCAGAACTTCTGGGGTTTCTGGTAATTTCTCTCTCTTGGCCATGAAGCAATGACCGTCTCCAAAGCAGTATGTTAAGCACATCAGAGGCTCGGGCCTTTCCCATTCACCCGTACACTGTTGGACGCCAGCCTTCCTTTGGGAGGGCTGTTACAGCCCCCGCGGGCTGAATGGTAATCAGCACAAAGCAGGCAAAAAATAGGTATTATCCCCAAGCCTCCTGGATTTTCATGAAGGTTTACTGATTTTTATTTTCTCTTTTTCTTCAGCTTTATCTTTTTCTTTCTCTTTCTTTCCCTTTTTCCTTTTTTCTTTCTTTTTTCTTCTTTTCTTTGCTTTTTGCCATCTGATTTGTAATGTTTCCTTTTTCAGCCACAAGCAAGAGGGAGTTGCCTTCAATATTCCTGCATTATGATCCTATCTGGGTTTACTGAATAGCTAAAATATCTGCTAAGGACAACCCCACCGCTAATGTTATGGCCCCGCACATTTCCCCACAGGACACCTCTCTTGCTCCCTGCTGTCAAGTTTCCAGTGAATTACATTTCAGGATCACTCCTTGGCCTTGGTAAATAGATAATTTCCTACCACTGACTGCACCCTACATAAGGAAAGGATATTTGCTTTGCTGCTCAAAGGCAGCTTTTGGACAGTGGTGCAGATGCTGCAGCGATGAAGAAACCGGAGATAAACAAGTGCTCTCCTTCCAATTTTACATGCTGAGTATGTCCAGAAAGAATCTGGTGGAAGGTCTCAAAACCCCAGAGGACAACAGGATCCCACTGTAGAAAAAGGAGGGCTGGATTATTTTAATTTCCATTGGTGCCTTTGGACCCTTCTCCTCTCAAATCAAGCTCTAACCCAAGTATCTAGTAGGACACCTGGGCACTTCCTAGGCAATTCAGGAGGTGTGCCTTGTGATACATTAGAGTGATTTGTCCAGTCTACTCATTAAAGGTTTAAGGAATTCATCTTCCACTACTTCCCCCGAGAATCTTGACACTGTCTAATGAATCTTGTCATTAATACACACATACATGCATACATTTGGATTTTTTTCAGTAAACGCAAGCTCCTTCTTCCCTTGTTTTTTTTTTTTCCATCTGACAATTGCTAATTATATCTCACAAGGACTAAGCAAATTAATTTCCTTCCTGTCTCGATGGTACAAATACTCATCTCAACCTGCAGCACTACATCTCAGCTCAGAGCCCAGCAGAAGAACGTCCTCAGATAAGCGCAGGTAACTTGAAATTTCCACTAAAATCACTGTTCCTCCTTCCCATGGCAATAACGGTAAAGGCTAGCTCTGCTTCTCCCTCTAATTTCAGCGGCCTAGTACAGAAAACTTCCTTCTAACAAAAACCTGACAAAAAGCAAGACTCCGTACTTTGAACTCCAAGTTTCTCCAAGAAGCCTGCTGCGCCGCCACTCATTTGAGGTCAGCTCCTTGGCCCCATCTGCTCCCAGCTTTGCTGAACAGCTGAGCTCTCCCATTCCCTCGGAAAAGGCATCACACATTTACCTCTATAAAGTTGCAGTAAAGCATGATCTGGCTTGAAGAGCTGGCAAAAAAAGCTGCCTACTCTTCAGTTTATTGCTTTTCCTAGAAACGATCAATGCCACCTGCCAGGTGTCTCAGCAAAGGGAGGCATCCTACAGCTCTGATTTCCTGCTCTTACCTTTTTGCCAAAGGACTCGTTATGGGCTATCAGGGCCTGTGAGGCATAGTCAGGCAGATACAGCTCTTGTCTGTTTGGCTGGTGAGGTTATAATATCTGTCCTAAACCACTGTATTTCAAACCCTGCATGTAAAACAGCAGCAGCCTAGCGAAAGACTCACATACAACCCTTCCAGATTGAACATGAAAATGTACCTATCTGGGACAGGCCATTTGGGGGGCTTGTTAGTCCTAGGTGGAAAAATCCATGATGTGATGATACTTAGTTATCTAGTTTCAACAAACAAATTTAGTATCATATCCCCAGTATTTCTGAGCATAACTACATCTACCAAATTTCCTCCTTGGCATATCTGTTAAACACTTGTATTTTCCTAGAACACATTCATAGACCGTGAACAGTGGAGGTTAATACCCGTGTGTTTCTCAAATCACATTTTAAAGACTTTCTGCCATTTTTGTAATAAATATTCAACACTATCAGAAATGTAACTCTTATCTGGAGTCACCAATCAAATCCCTTAATGAGAAAAGACTAAGAATAAAGGCAGTCTGAATAACCAAAGAAAACTGACTGTGCACACATGAGAAAAAATGATAAGCAGGATCATGTTGTTAAGTAGTTGTAAAGCAGTAAAGTGCTACAACAGCAGTTATTCACAGCCTTGTGAAAAAGTAAGCATTGTGTCAACCAGTTTTGTAAGCTCAAAGGAGCTGTCTGACCCTTTGGAGAATGGCTGCTGACTTGGTCAGTACCAGAACACCGAAGAATATGTTGAGCTTGTTATCAAAGATGGAAAATATCCTGCCCTCAAATCACGCCACTGGCATGTTTCATTTCCAAATGAATTGCCCGCTTATCCTCATGATGCTTTTCATAGTAAACCCTAAAAAGAATTTCCAGGAAATTTTATAAAATAAAATGTTTGAGATATGCTTTGGGGGGAGGCAGATCTAAGCAAGAAAAATCCATTACAAAAATTCTTAATAAATAGTGCAAAACCAGAACTTCAGAGATCATTGATTTCGCTTCCATTTTCTTAGAAAATTAGAACACTACAGTCTTTCCCT
>NW_009627734.1:14508-17291 GCF_000690535.1 Cariama cristata
GGTCGGAAAAAAGTTTGTGCATTACTGAATGTATGAAAAAACACCTTAAAATCTTCTGCAATACTTTTACAACCATGCTATTTCTGCATAGAAAAGCTCTATCAAAAACTAGCAGGCATCAAACACTTTTTTTTTCCTAAATTCTGATTTTTATAGTGGAGATTCTAATCAGATTCTAACCACCTAGATTCTAATTTAAAATAGTAATTTATTAAATGTCAGGAGGCATTTTCTACACAAAATTTAAAACGAGTGAGTTTTGCGTCAGAATTTTGAAGCTCAGAGGAAGAAATTCCCCTTTAAACATAACCCATTCTGCCTGTCTGTTAATGGTTAGATAAACTGCTAGAGCTGCTGAAAGCTTAAGAGTAGATGACAACACTCCAGAAAAATATATAAGGAAAAGAAAAAAAGATCTTATAGCTTACATAATGTACTACAAAATCCCAGTGCTACAAAAGTCTTGCACTATTTTCTCAATAAAACATATGACACCACAATGCACAGCCATCAGGAACAGGATTTTACATTTTCTGCTGCTGAAAACCATTAATAATTTACTCCTGACTGACAGCATTAGGTTGCCATAGCAATGTCAGAGATCTCTATTCATAAAAACGCATTTGGGCTGCTTTGAACATGAACAGTGCATGCCTTGACAAAGGCTAGATGAGTACACACTAAAGCTGAGGTTGTCCCATAAAACACACCGTCTGCCACTGCCTGACTGATGGACTGGCTGCATAAATTTCAAGGAAGCAGAAGGTCACATCTCTGCTGACGCAAACTGACAGAACTGCACTGCAATCGGTAGAGTGATGACCAGCGAACACGAGAAGAAAATGTATCTCACTGTCTGCAAGGTCTCCTGGTTGAGGCAAAGCAACAATAACTACTCTTCATTTCCATTTTCTTTCTCACTGCACTTCCTGGAAAATAGTTGCTGGTTTTCATGCTCACATTAGAACAGGATCTGCTAACCGGGCACCAGTTGCGTGTGGGCGTACATGCACACATACAACCACCCTCAAGGTGGAGTTAAAATGGCTCCAGTTTGTGTCCTTTGGCCATAAAAGTCTGCGTCGCATTTTTGCACAGCTCCGTCAATCCCCTGGAGCACGGAAGCACGTCAGGAGGAGGGGTGATGGATGCATGGGATGCTTTGTGGTACTGCCAATGATTTTAGAAGGAGGGTCTTGTTGCTTAGGCCATTTTTACCAGCTTGAAGTAATTATTAACAACGTATAATTCACTACTGCATGAGTTGCACATATGTAGT
Organism: Cariama cristata; assembly: GCF_000690535.1. Lineage (NCBI taxonomy): Eukaryota > Metazoa > Chordata > Aves > Cariamiformes > Cariamidae > Cariama > Cariama cristata. The sequence goes on from NW_009627734.1 coordinate 15,788, forward strand.
CAGCCTTGTTTCTCTAATAGGGCCACTCCTCTATGATGGATGTAGGAACAGCACGGTGTAATATCATGAGGACTTCTATTTCGGGAGAGGCAGAGTGAATTTTACATAGCAGAGGGTGTTGGTGTTGCAAGTGAGTGGAACTGGATGCCTAAGGGAGAGGAGCTGGGATCATTCCTGGACCCAGTCCAGTCTGGCTTGGCTGCGGCCAAAACGCGCAACCACTAATGGCAGTTTTGTGATATGTGTGAAAGAAGTGATTTCAGTTCCTAGGGAGCAGTCCCACAAACCACAAAAACATTACTTGTGGTAGACACAGCAGGGAGAAGCCGAAGGATAAATTGCCTGTTGGGACTGGATTAACTCCCTGCAAGAGACAGGATGAGATTTTTCAAACATGCACAAATCAGATGCTTGAATATTTGGAGGCCTCTCTGGAAGACTGCACTGAGACAGCACTGAGACCTTCCTACCCATGGACAAATACCAACTGAAATCTATTCTTCGCTTTGCTCGTTTAGCATCATTCATGCGTACTGAACTCACTCTGACCTAGAGTAGACAACAAGCATGCTAACATGAAGTAAAGCCATCAGATAACTATGATTCAGATTAAAAACTCAGGCTAGGAAAGAAAAAAAATCAGAGAAACTGCATATGGCAAAGCTCTGAAAGGCAAACGAAGAGGAAGGAGCAGCTCGAGCTGTGGATAAGGTAGTAGTGAGAAGAGGGTAACAGGTGAGAGAAAGTTAATTCATATTCTCTTATGTTCCACTAATATATGACTATCCACATTAAAAACATTATATTAAATACACTAAGAACGGTATCTAATTGTCTAGACAGGATTTTAGTTTCCTAGAGAATGGGTGCTGTTGGTGGGCTGGCCTTTGGCTTCAGGCTCTTGACTGGAGACCTACCGGAGATCAGATCTCAGCTCTGCAACAACCGCATCCTTCCTGCTCCACCAGGCAAGGCACTGGCCTGCCGAAGGGCTGCCGCGCCATGGCCCTGACTCACCAGGCTCCAGCAGCCTTCGGCAGGCACAAACAGACTCCCTGACCAGAAGGGTTAGCACAATACCAGACCTAGGCTAATAACCCCAGCTGACAGACGAGGTACGCTAGCTCAGCCACGGCATCATGCTAATGCAGCCACACAACCCTCCTCGACTGGAGCTGCCTCGCATCCCTCCGGCCCAGAGCACAGGCAGGGCAACCACACCACAGCAAGGGTTTGAAATATCCACACTTTGAGGCTAACCATATGAAGAGGCAATAACAAAGTTTCAGCTCTCTGCTTCTGACCAAGCCTAGCTCTTTCTGTACCACAAGCACCCACTTGAATGTCCCAGTCTGAGTTTTACCAGCATGTTACTCTAAATCCAGATACAGCAGCAGTAAGCAAATAGAGATGACCAGAGACTGATCTTTCTCCACTTCTTAAAAAATGCGATTACCTTGGTTTGATGATATGAACCACCCCTTCCCTTCCCTTCCCTTCCCTT
>NW_009627735.1:0-295 GCF_000690535.1 Cariama cristata
CGGGACAAGCTCACTTTGGACAACTCAGAGAAGAATGCACCTGAGGTATAAAGTTCAGAATGGGAAACCAACAGGGTGAGGTTTTGAAAAAGAGTCCTTTGGGATGCATTTTGGCTGACTGGAAAGATAAAATATATGTAACCAGTGGTGGCCTCTATATAAGTTGGATGATGGAGAAAAATGGCCTTTTAATGGAACTCTGAATTATAATACAAGAAGGAAAATGGGATGAAGTGGTTTATGCAGATATGTTCTTTACTCTGGGAAATCACCCAGAGTGGCAAAAGGAACGGGG
>NW_009627736.1:0-6598 GCF_000690535.1 Cariama cristata
GCACGATTACTCAGCACTCCGTTCCTGTCCTCCCAGTAACATACTGCAGGTGAACTACAAGCTTCGCGATAAACATCATACGCTTTTAAAAAAAACGCCCAGGCTTTTCACGTCTAGAAATGAGAGGGTAAACCTTTCCCCTCGGATGCCAAGGTGTGGAACGGGTGTTTCTCTGAGATGAGTTTCAGACGCCCAGCTTCGCCACAGAAGCCTAGTGCCATGTGTAAAAATAACTGTAATAAATTATAACTCTTGTCGCAGCCCGGAGATCTCCAAAGAGCAGCCTGGAGCACACGGCAGACAGTGCCCGTGACAGGCTGCGGGACAAGGCCAGAGCCCTCGGGCAACACCACCGATGGGAATTCTCCTGCCGGCACTGCAAAACCCCCAAGAGCAACCCGCCTGCCTGCGTTCAGGGGGAAGGTTGTTCCCATCCCTGCCTTTCGAAAGACACCGCTCCATAATCTTGTATTCCCCACCCCGCCCAAAGCAGCATCACTGACGCTGTCATCAGAAACACTATCTTGGGAAGTGATGCTGGTCACTGTGGATGCAAGCCATAGATGAGGAAAATCTACAAAGAGTCTTTTTCCAGGGACTAAGTAATTAGAACAACAAACTACAGGAGAAGTAAAGCACACCTAATAAGATTATAACAGGCACTGTGGTTTCCTTGCCAGGACACTTGTCATCATGCCCACATTTTTAATCCCTGCTAGCAAGAGACAAACAACTGTGCAATAATTACTTGCAAGCACAAGTTAACACCTAGGTGTCTTCTTGGTAAACACAGATACTCATTTGCTTCAACTGCCTAAAACTCAGAGTCAGCCGGTGCCAGCGGTCACTACTCATCAGTGCTTGGGGATACAGCACATACTCAGGTCTCAAAAACTCATTCCGTAACCAGTGCTCAGGCAAACAAGTTTGTTTCTCCCACCTGTGCCCTGCTACCCAGCCATGACAGGTTAGCACCAAGAGGTTTGAAAGCGCAGAACAAAATGCCGGGACCTCACATTGCCGCCTGCCCACGGCCGCACGCTGGTGGGCCCACCTGGGCACCCCAGTGGGATGGGCTCCAGGCACCCCCAGCCACCTTGTGCAGGACTCAGCAGGGCTGCTGTTCACATCAGGGAGCTTTTGGAAGCCTAAAACACATCACCCGGCCTCCAGTCAAGGTGTACCGCAACTCGTCCTTGTCCTCCGCAGACACAGATAACAGATGTGTCTGCTTCCTCCCACCATCACTCTGGCACAGCACAAAATGATGACTTTTGAGTGTTATTTTGTTACGAACGTTTATTCCCTGTGAGACCCGCCGGATCGGGTGATGGCGATACAGGCAGCCAGAGCTCTACAACGATGCTGTGAAACAGCTCTAAGCAGGGATTTTCTCCTGTTCGTCAGTTTGGTATAAAATCCATATACCATTGATTTTTCCAAACACCGAGAAGAGTTAGAGCAGCAATTGATATATCTTACATGCTAAAGCCAAAGCAAGTTAAAGGCCACATTTTCAAAACAAGGTATTTAATTTCACTCTCATTACAAGATTAGCCACCCCTAATGAGGAAAGAAAGATAGCATGAAGGCAACATACAAAATGAAAACAGAAGAAAACTATCTTTTGTGCTCACATGTAATGAAAGGAGTAATATTCCAGGTAAAACTCACAAAACTATGTTTTATTCCTAGCTTTGCAGTAAGTTTTCTATTTGGAGTCAGACTAGCCACTTACTCGAAGCAAAATCCTGCTCCTGTTGAGGTCAGTGACATATCTGTAACTGCACTGAATGAGGCTGAATTTCACCCTTCACTCTTCAGGCTGCCAGCTACAAAAAGAGAAGTATTAGTCTGAGGAGCTGTGATGCCTGAAAGGTAAGTCTTCTGAATGTGAAGAAACGCTAGATACATATTTTGTCTGCACAGTTACTTAAAGAAAAATTGTTTTGTCAGAATTTGTTATCTACCTGAAAACATAGCCAGAAATGTCAGCTTTAAAAATAGCCTTCTAGCAAAAATAAAAACTGACTTCAGATCAGAGGTATATCTTCAATTATCTCCACTAAATAAAGGAAAATGTTAGCACAGAATTATAATTTTTAATCTGCATAAACTATTTTCCCCTCACTTTGAAATTCTCTTGTGATATTCCAAGTCAATAAGGAGTCCCCAAGAAGCCTCAAACACTAAAGGATACTATTGTATGCAAAAAAACCCAGCAGACAGATGCGATGCCCGTCTTTGGGCTGTCTCTGATAAGCTAGGAGAGACTGCAACAAATCCAGAGGGAGGAACCATAGCGAGAGGACAGGAAAAGGACCGAGTGGATTTTTATTAATTTTTTAATTTAATTAAAATTTATTTTGGGGCTGACAGTTTCCAGACTCCACCTAGTAGGCCATTCAGTACTAAAGGCTGCTCTTAAATCCACAGGTGGGTTTTGCAGCTCACCTTTTGACATTTGGAAGTATTTGCTACTTGTCTTGGGAATATTGCAACATTGGTTTGGGCAAAGCATAACCTCGCCTTCACTGATTATTTGGAATACGAGGAAAATGAAGATAAAAATATTGGAAGCAAATTAAAAAGTGATTCTCAGGAAGGACAAAAGAGAGAAATAACACTGAGAAGTAATTGCTTGAGAGGGTAAGAGAGACGACTGAGTTGTCTGCTGAGCTGGGTCAATGAAAATGATTAAGAAACAGCTCCACAAATCAATGGCAAGGTTATCTGGAAATGCCTGAGAAAGTGAAACTAGCACTGACAGGACCATGCAATTATGGTTTCTAAGTTCTGATTAAATACGTTTGATTTTTATTACTTCCCGTTATCGCTACAAAGAAATGTTGTACAACCAGGTTAACGATACGTTTTTCCTCCTCTTCTCGTTACAGTTTTTGACACAAAAATAAGGTAACTGAACAGGCGCGTCTCACTGCGCTGGAACGGTTCCCGAGGAGCCATTGTTTTCACTCTTCCGGTAACTGGGTTTGCTGGACGTTCCTGTTTTCTCTATCTCAAGTCACACACGTCTCTCGGAAAGAAAGACATATGAAGCTGGATAGGCAAAAAAGCACAACACCAAAGAAGAACACGGCAGTGAAGAATGCTATTTTTATGCTCGGAGAAAGTGGAAGCTGAAAACACCAGTGTCAATGACATGAGAACTGTCAGCAAGAACAGATAATTACACAACGTGAATTCATCCTCATGACAATGACTCTAATGAGACAGGAAATGCATTAAAATCAATATTCTATTTACATTGACGGGACAGTCTCAAAGCTTGAAATCGCCAAATGGCTGTCTTTTAAATAAAGAAATACGAAAATTACTGACTGCCTCACAGTATTTTCAAAACACCTCTGCCAAATTCAAAGTTTACCAATAACATCTCTCAACATAAAATTTGGAAAAGATACAGCAATTACTTCATGGCACAACTGAGGGATATAATTACAGCACTGTCACGAAATTAAGCAGAAACAATGAGCTAATTAAGGTCTTGGCCACATAACAGTGAAGGACTGGTTAAAGAAAAATATTCTTTAGTAAACTACTGCTGAACAAACCAAACTGGTCTCGTACCCTAGCTCTGTAGGAACTGTACCCACTACACCCATACGACAGCACGTAAAAGCAAATTACCCCTCTCTCAATGTTGTACTTTCGCATATATCGGGGAAAAGCCGAGCGCAAAGGCAGCAGCGCCGAACAGCCAGCTCTGAAGCGGAATGCCCGGACGCTGCACCGTTCGAGAGGTATTTCACAGCCCCCCACAGCCCAGCGACTTGTGACTTAAAAGGGCGCTTGGTGAAACTACAAGCACCTATTAGCACTGCACTACTAAGCCAGTCCCACACCAGATTTGTAAAAATCTGCCAACACTACTTCTATGACCCAGATATTTTGCATAATATACATAGTTTTAGTAGTAGTAGTACTAGTAGTAGTGTTCTAAAGGTTATTTCTGTACTGTTTTAGCTCTGACAGAGTTGCTTGGGAAGGCAGCACAACCACCTCCCACTGACTTCAGTGGGCTTCTTAGGCAAATCCTCATCAGACGTGTTTTTATCTTGAGTATATTCACAGTTTCTGAAACTGCTTTAGCAGAAACACCTAACTGTGATGTTACATCTGAATTTAACACACTCAAGTGTACACAGCTCATGAAAACTGGATAAATAATGAAAAAAGAGGCAACACGTCGTAAAGTGAGTGCCCCCAATTGCGCAGGCACTACCGCAGTGTGCAGAAATAAGGTATCTCCTTGAAATCAGTTCTCCAACATCTACATCCGTAATCCAACTGTGAACCAATTCCCAACAACAGTGTAATGGCACTGACGTACAAATCCCATAGCCCAATCCTTTCTTACTTTAGATTAATTAGAGTAATGCTATTTTCAAGTCAGAAAGTTATACTGCAAATTCCATAAGCCCTCTCTCCTTTAAAGAGCAGACGGTTACGAATTAACCGCTATTACCGTAATTAAGAAAAAACTTTAAAGTCAAGAAAAATGCCTGTTGAAATTTTTATTTTTTTTATAACCTATGGTATGCATCACTTTCCTTCACAAAATCTGGGACTTCAGAGACATGCAAAATTCACATTATCTGACAGCACGAGATGGACATGTATTTATATACCAAAATAGAGAAATGTCAGCGTCTGTCTGTAGACTAGGAAACGTGCATACGGGCTATTATTCTGCTCGTTTAACTTGCAAGCCAGAGACTCAAAAAGGGAGGAAGGACTACTCCACATTTAACCCATTTTGCCGTTGATTTACGTATTACAAAGCATTCACATATCCATCCACACCACTGAATCCGCAAATACTCTTTCCGGTAGTAAAAACATACCCGTACCATAATTCCTTTACATATAATTTCTTTACATATAATTCCTTCACATATAATAACATTTACATAATAAATTTTAGAAATAGAAAGTTCTGTATTATCCTGGCATAGGGGAATTTCAGCCATTTAAGAAGTGACATTTCCCATGCAAGTCTAAAAAAGAAGTTGTTGATCTTTAAAAAAAACCAGTAATCTAGTGATTTAACTTAAAACTCCGAGATTTAAAACAAAACAAACAAAACCCAAAAAACCAAACTGAACCAAAATAACCAAAAGCTCTTTCATTAAAATCAGTCTTATGTGCTTGTTCTAATTAATAGCAAACATTGCATTTGTATACAAAGACATTTGAGAGGCCGTAACAAAATAACTATGCACTCTTCCAGAAAGTACAGAGCTATTTATTAATCAGGCTCTTGCACATTAAAGACAATTTGTTTGATTAACTGCCAGCATAGGTAAGCCAAGCGATGAGGAGGGGCACAATGACCTACGTCCACAGCATGCATCGCACCAGGACCTGGTGGTCTCCCACAAGGCCAGCGTCTCCTCTGGCGTGGCACGGGGTGTGCGAGCTCGGCTGGCCCAGCAGGTCGGTCACCCCGCATTGCCCACCCCACGCTGTCCCCTGCCACCGGAAAGCCACATTTCACCACTCCCTCCCACATCATACACGTGTGTGACTTCGTAATTCCTGTTAATTTTCCTGCTTGTTCCCGTGGGAGCAGGCTGGCAGTGCCTGTCGATCATGCAGCCACACGTTAACAAAGGCAGCAGGTTTGGGGTGTTTTCCTCAAGAACACGGCCACACGGCAAACCTCGGGACAAGTCCCACAACTGAGGTTCAAAACTGGGGGGTACTTGTAACAGTGGCAAAAAGGAGAGCTACGCACCACTGAAACACACTCCCACATGGACAGCTGCTTTCTAACTGTACATGTGTGTATATATATACAAAACGCTACATACATAAAACCCAGGATTATTAGCATCATCCATGGTAACAACTACTGCCGAAAAAGCGATGTCCGTGACTCAGCAAAGGGAGCAACCGCTTCCCTCTAACATTCAATTCAGCTGATGCCGATGGTTTAAGGGAGGAAAAATGACCCGGAGGAGCCCTCACTCGCGAGAGATGCAGCAGACATCCAGCCAGGTCAGATGCTGTAACATCTACTGTACAGCAAGGGAAAAATACACTGGCACCATATTACTGCGAAGGTTCCCACTTTTTACAATCAGATATACCGTTTTTCACTTCCCTTCCTAAAGCAGCTGCCACGCGGTCCTGGTGGCAGGGGGCCGCTTTCTCCTTCCCCAGAAATGGCTGGATGAGGCAGCGGGTAAAATGAGCCTTGAGGGACCACTCTGGCGAGCGCCTGATGGGTTACAGCACGCACATCGTCAGTGCCAATGCCGTTATTAATTGGCTCCAGCCAACAGGCTCCTCCACTTCGCTTCACTAACCTGTCCCAGCCCAGGCACCCCCTCCCGCATTTGTCCCCGTCACCAAACTCTAGATTTCAAAGTTCTTGCCCATTTGCACGATGATCGCTTTGTTACGTGAATAATGATGAATTAGGAATCTGGATGCAGCCACCACATCCTTGCACACGTCAAATTAATCAGCAAGATAAAAATCTGCGCTTAATTACCAAAAATGGAACAGGGGCCTCATGCCACCTCCTCCGAGCCGGCGCGTCGCCGCATTCCCGGTCACACCGCACCGG
>NW_009627737.1:0-4623 GCF_000690535.1 Cariama cristata
GAGGAATAAAATCCTGTATACCCACTTTCAATGTCCTCCAGAACAATGAACAGGTCTACTTCTGTGGTTGTGATCCAGGAAACAGTAGCATCAAAGCCTTTACCAGGCTCAGGGTCTTTCCTGAGGTAAGATAAGGTGATATCCCTAGGACCAAAAGACTTAGAAGAAAAAATTAGCTGAGGAGTCATTTTTTTTCCCTAAAAAAGTGAAAGAGAATTCTGCCCACTGGAGAGAAGAATGATTTGTGAAATATATCAAATCCTATTGCACACAAATAGATGAGAAAATAGGATGTTCTCATGTTGGTTTTCTTCTGCTGTGATGGGATTTACAGATGTTTCCTAGTGTTTGCTACTGCAGGAAACTCCCATGTTGGAGAACTTTGCCCTATCAGTGGGAATGGTCACCAGTGTCATCTCTGCTGCTAATGCAGGCAGTGCTTTCATTTCATTTCTTAATACACATTCGCATGTCAAATCCTGCAAAATGAATAATTTATGCAATGAAATGAGGCTGACAGAGACAAGGTTGCATGCTTGTCCCTTGGCATCACAGTAACAAACCTGAAACTTCATTTACCGTCTATCCTGACTGCCATTCAAGGCTGGCTCAGGGTGAGCATGGGGGATGGTTTCCCAACAGGCACTTGACCAGAAAAGGACCCTCTTCCTTGTTCAAAGGCCCATATACTGTCAATTTGGTCAGCTACTGGAAGAGTATACAATTTCTGTGGTTTGCAGAAAAGGAATGGTGATACACACCTTTAATACATACAAAATTCAAGTAAGAATAAATATTTCACAAATGAAGAAAATGTCTGTCAACTCTCTCTGTTAATAGAACTGTGTTCTAGTGGATTGAACAGGTAGAATTTTCTTGGTAAATGCTATTTTTGTAGTATTGAAAAAGGGACTTTCAACTATGTCTAAATACTTTTGGACTCAGAAATCTGAGGCACTGCTTGGTGGCTTTGTCTTTTCCAACTCTATACTAAGCAAAGCTCTTCATTACTTTGTTTTTGTAAGACTACTAAGATTATTGAATATGGCAATCCTAATGTATGTTGTTTTAGATATGAAACAAGCTGCTTTTCAACATTTCACACACATACGAGAAAGCATTGATTAACCACGCTTGTTATAGTCTTACAAATTAGAGGGGATATGGTAGAAAATTCCATGCAAGAAGTAATTTAGGATGAACTAACTTCCTTTAAAAAAAACCCTCCAGGACAAAGTTGTCACACAGGAAAACTCAAAGTTCTTTTTTAAAGATTTGATGCATTATGCAAAATAAATACAATTTTTGGAAGCTGAAGTTACCTCATTATCTTGGAAGATAAACTACAGCTGTTGCCCTTATACCTTCCAGACTACATCTATGAAAAACTTGTCACCATAAAAGTTTTATGGTGACTAAATAGTGACAATCTATCATTGTTTGCTATATGTGAGGCTTCATCAAAATACACAGTAATGTTTGGTTGACTTTTTTCAACTATTTTTAGAATAATCTTAAAGTATGTTCTATGAAATAAAAAACTGGACCAAATCACTGAGTCAGGAATGTAAATAGTAAACATATTTTTTTTCAAAATTTCACTTAAGTGGGTTTAAGATCTTAAGTTAAAGCCCTGAATTTCAGCCCAACATTTGGGTTCACTGAGGCAATTTCCACTCAGGTGAATGCATACCTGTCTACTGCTGCAAGATCAAACACATACTTGTGTCATCATGCAAACTGTAAAACAGTTGTGCTCAAGCAGCCCTCAGTACAGCTATGCCTGGAGTCTTGAAACCTTTGAACCTGGCTGAAGGTAGGAGTAGGAAAGGTTTTAGTTCTTAAAAGCCTTAGTCTGAGACATACTTAGTTGAGATGATACAACTAATTTTCCTTACAATGTAAACAGAAGACTTGTTAAATCTGCTTTACTCTTTATGAATGAGAAGGTCATGGATGACTAGAAGGACTATAATTTTCTGAAACTGACCTCTCACTTCCTTCATCTTAGCCTGAGCATGCTGTGAAAATCATTCCTTCAACACTGCAGAGTCACACAAAGTTAAGGGTATTCTGTGGTTTCCCTCACTTTGTTCTTGTTATTATCAACATGTATTTACCTGATGCTTCTGGTTGCTGACCTAATGTATTATCAGCTGAGGATATAATTCTATCAACTTGAATTTATATTACAATAGTTTATCAAGTATGTTTTATTCATGAACAATCTAGATGAATATATTTTTTAAAGTTCTTTCAGTAACTGAAGAGAGATTATTTAGGATTTTCTTTTTAGAAATAGCAAAATAATTGTTGTCACTGGTTTAGTTCCTGGAGACGCACTCAGAAAACAGAATTTTATTTTGTTGTTATTATTGTTTCTATTCAGGCAGAAGTCCCGTTCTGGAAGCTTCAAATGAAACAAGGTTCCTGTGGAAACTGTGAGGACACAACCCAATTTACATTTCAAAGATTTCCAATTTAAGTAGACAAAAGACAATAAAAAATTATGTTCATTTTCCCTATTTTACATATAGGAAATGGGCTAAATACTGTGACCAAGGAGGTAATGGAAAGAAACTTCAGTTGGATTAAACTGTTGCGGATTCTGTTGTAAAATACACAACTAACCTTCCTTCTGCACGTGTGTTTTTCATTTTAAAATCAATTCATTCATGTTTTACTTTGAGTTCCTTCTAGATCCTGAAACTCTAATAAATGAAAGGTATTCCACATGTCGTTTTAACTGTAGGTGCTGGAGAATGGGTCAGGTACTCTTCATTATATAGCTGAATATATTATAGGATTCATGGTCTGTTTTAAGTTGCACAGTGCCATCTCCTCGCATACTGTAGCTGAGAATACTTAATTCAGATGTTAGAAATTGTCCATGTCATTAATTTTCAATCTACTTTTCACTCAAAATTTTGGCTTGTTGCTCATTCTTAAAAGTTATCCCCACTTTTTGTTCATGTCCCTTATTACAGTTTGAATAAAGCACTGGCTTTGCTAGCAATGAAAGTTGAATATCACAGGAAATGTATTGGAGTAATAGCATAAATTCTTCCTCGGTTTTTATTTTCCTTTGTTTTGTTATTTTTGTAAAAGTTTAATTTTTTTCTAAAGATAAAAATTAAGTCAAGAATAGCTGATATCCACGTAAATAATTTAGCCAAAGTAAGATATGAACACTTAAAAACACCTTTCTTAAATAACTTTCAACTTCAGTAATTCTTAGCTGTCATATAGCCTGGGAAGAAGAAAAGCTGTTGCTCCTGAATTTTGAAACTCATTTTAGTTCATGTGGTTCCAAGGAACAAAAAATGAAAATTGGTTGCTGATCTTTTTGCTGCACCCTAACCAAGAATTGAAAGAAAAGAGCTGAAATGTATTTTTTTTTCTAGAGTTAATATTTGGTACTACTTATATTTTAGATAGTAAGTTTTAGCATTTAGTCACTTGCAAAATAAATAATCATGTTTTAAAAGACAAAGGTACTGTGATAACCAAGGAAGAGTTACGACCAATTCTATTTCAGTCTCACACTTGTGAAGCTACCAAATGTGCCATGCATATTTTCCAGACAAACAAGTTATCTCATGTTTCCATCATCAAGTATAATTTATTATTTGATTTTCTTCACAGAAAGAAAAAGGATGTGAAATGACTTAGCGCATATAGCAGACATTCTGTCCATAACAGTTACCAGCATGGTAGTCTAGTAAAATGTAGGTGTTCATGTATGGATTCATAACTACTTAAAATTTGATAGTAAACAAAGGGAGAAAATTGAATAGTCTAGCTGGTTTATTTTAAAAATAGAAAGAGTGGTTTCCCTTGAGCGTAAGCGTAAAATGTTTTCCTCAAACAAGCCTCTTAGTTTTAGTAAATCACTGGCAAGAGATAAAAAGATGTTACAAGTAGGCAGGGAGGTGGAGAGAGGGACACTAAAACTCAGAGAATGCTAGGGTAAACAGCAGAACTTAAGAGAAATGTTGTTCACAGCATTTATAAATTCTGTTATCATAGCTGTGAATTGTGACTGGATTTGCAACCTCTGTTATTAGTCCAATGGGAAAACTGCATTTCACACGGAAGACAGATTCTGATTGAAAGGAGTGGACATACTATAAGAGTAAAGATGGATACAGTAAATACACTATAGGAGTCAAATGATTAGTAGGCTATTTGGGACAAACAACTTCATTTTCTTATAGTGATGGGTTGCTTATTTTTTTTTCTGAGAGGTGTTTTGTATTGAATGGTGTCCTGGTTTCAGCTGGGATAGAATTAGTTTTCTTCTTGGTAGCTGGTACAGTGCTGTGTTTTTTGGATTTAGTACGAGAATGATGTTGATAACACATGAACGTTTTAGTTGTTGCTAAGTCATGCTTATGTTAAATCAAGGACTTTTCAGTTTCCCATACCTTGCCAGTGAAGAGGTGCACAAGATGCTGGGAGGGAACACAGCCAGAGGAGCTGACCCAAACTAGCCAGAGGGATATTCCATACCATAGAGCATCATGCCCAGTACAGAAACTGGAAGAGTTGGCTGGGAGGGGCTGATCGCTACTCAGGAATGGGATGTGCATCTGTCATCAGGTGGTGAGCAATTGTATTGTG
>NW_009627738.1:0-291 GCF_000690535.1 Cariama cristata
CACCGCTGGCCTGGGGCTGTGCTGGCATGGCATGGCATGGCCCGGGCAGAGGTGTGTGGCCCTGGGGCCTTGGGGTGAGCGTGCCGTGGGGTGCTCTATCTGCACTGCCCAGCAGACCTAACCCGATGCATCTTCTCTTTCTCTCCTCTCTCTCTGTCTCTCTGGGTGGATTTGGGGTCATCAGCCTTTTCTCTTTGCAGATGCCGGCGCCCCATAAACTCTTCCTGACCCTGCTCTACAAGCTGGAGGGGCCGCATCCTGACGAGTTCACAGTTGCGCTGGAGCTCAGCA
>NW_009627739.1:0-6092 GCF_000690535.1 Cariama cristata
TACCCCTTCCAGTGCTCCATTGAGGACCCCACCAAGCAGACCAAGTTCAAGGGCATGAAAAGCTACATTGCCTACAAATTGGTGCCCAGCCACACCGGGCAGCAGGTACACCGCCGCTACAAGCACTTTGACTGGCTCTACGGGCGCCTGGCTGAGAAGTTCCCTGTCATCTCTGTGCCCCACTTGCCGGAGAAGCAGGCCACTGGCCGCTTCGAGGAGGACTTCATCTCCAAACGTCGCAAAGGTCTGGCTTGGTGGATGGACCACATGTGCAGCCACCCTGTGCTGGCTCAGTGCGATGCCTTCCAGCACTTCCTCACCTGTCCCAGCACGGATGAGAAGGCCTGGAAACAAGGCAAGCGCAAGGCTGAGAAGGATGAGATGGTGGGTGCCAACTTTTTCCTGACCATCAGTGTCCCCACGGGCCCTGGGGCCAACCTGGACTTGCAGGAGGTGGAAAGCCAGGTGGATGGCTTCAAAGCCTTCACGAAGAAGATGGACGAGAGCGCCTTGCAGCTTAATCACACAGCCAACGAGTTTGCCCGCAAACAAGTCACGGGTTTCAAGAAGGAATACCAGAAGGTGGGGCACTCCTTTAAGTGCCTCAGTCAGGCTTTTGAGCTGGACCAGCAGGCCTTTTCGGCTGGCCTCAACCAAGCCATAGCCTTCACTGCAGAAGCCTACGACGCCATCGGGGACCTCTTTGCAGAGCAGCCCCGTCAGGACCTAGATCCTGTGATGGATTTGTTAGCGCTGTATCAGGGGCATTTGGCCAACTTTCCAGACATCATCCACGTCCAGAAAGGTAACACGCTTATGTATTTTCTGAAACGATGAAGTTTTACATGTCAGTGGTATGCACACAGATGTAGGGACCAGGGGCTAAATCAGCCCTGGCTTCTTGGCCTTGGGTTAAATCATTCTGTGTTTACTCAAAACCGATGCTAAAAATACAAAAAATGTATCAGTGACAATTTTTGTTCTGTGCCAAAGGTCTAGACATAGTTGGGAATTTTACTGGTCAGGAGTTTGGCTCTGTATCTCTGAAAGAAACCGCACCTGCCTATACTGGTAATACGTTGAAGATTAATGGGCTTGTTTACAAACCCTGGAAATCAAGTAGTAGAAAAACGTCTATTACTCTTTGATGTATGTTAGGTATCTTAAATCTCTGATCTAGTAGATAATAAATATGAAGTAGTCTGAAGATGCAGGTATTCTTCTGATTGGCACCTTGTTTGAGGTGTCCATGGTGGTGTGTTGCATTTTGCAGTGTCAGACAATCGGATAAGATATTTAAAGCTGCTGGGGTTTCTCAGTTTGGCGGTACATTAAACTGTCTTGGTGCCTGTGAAAGAATAATGGCCTGCCACAGTGTTCTTAGTTGGAGTTGTTCATCCTTTGCCCTTATTATCATAAAAAGATGTTGCTCACCTGTTACCCTTGCAGCATCTTTCTAGCTGAAATACTCTTCTGAGGTTCAGATTGCTGTTTGTATGGTGCTTTGTGATCCATCAGAGAGAAAGAAATTCCAAAAATAGAAGAATCATCTGCTATGTAACTAGTGGCACTTGTTCAGATAAATAGAAGTTTGTAGTACTGTATTTGTGTAGATGATTTCCCTGCTGTGAAAATCAATGATACTCATATTCTTCACCATGGTGAGAGGACTAGCCCATCGTTCATTCTTTTTACTGTTATATTCCTTACCTGTAGTTTTCAAATCAAATATCAGGGGGAGTGTGGGGATTTGAGCTGTAAAAGAGACCAAGACAACATCACATATGCTTTGCAGAAATGGATGTGTGTGACAGTTGCCTGAGAAAATGCATATGCTTTACTGAAAATTATTTTGGAGATTAACAAGTGGTATTCTGCATCCCAAGAAGCAGAGCTTGAATTTTCACCCATGGTGAATCAGTCTCTTGTGCCCTTACGTGACATTTCCAGGGTGTTTGTGTCTGCAACAGTACCTTGAGTTTGATGATAAAAGAATTGGGAGTGTTTTTTCAACAGATCAAAAAGACAGGCTTCTGGGAGGTTTGCATTATTACTGGGAAAATCTGAGGAAACAGAGTTGGTACAAAGTGCACAATTTGTTGTTATTTAAGAAAGTAAGCTTTTCATAAAAATTGCATGGATTTCAAAGTCAGATTTCCATTCTGTTGTTGAATCTTGAAAATTGTGAGTGGAAACTTAAACAATCTTAATATTAGAAAAAGGAAAGCGTGTAGTCTAACCTTGAAGAGGATGTTCTAGCTGCTGTGGCATTGTGTTCTGGTAACAACTTTCAAGTATTTTAGATTTAGAATTGTCAACTAATAATAGGATTATCTGTAAGCTTCTGGAAAAAAATAAAGGGAATGGTTTTTTATGAGCTGGAAAAAAACAGCAGCTGTATACCATTTAAATAATATATCCTCAAGCTTTAAGGCTATATGGAGATCTTCACTGCAGTATTTGGAGACGAGACTTTGAAGAGAGGATTAGGAAGAGTAAGGTATGTGCTTGACTCAACCCTGTTTCTTTTACAGTTTTATTTGAATTTGTGCTTACTGGTTAGGTTTACCTTGCTGAACAGGGGAAAGTTCATCTAAATGAGCTTCCACTAGAGCAGTACATGAGCATGACGTATGTAGAGTGGATTTTGTGCCAGAGCACTGTCCCGGAGCATGTTGGAGAAATGTACAGCTGGCCTGCGTGCAGATGTTAGTGCTCCAGCACCTCTGGGCTAACACTGCCTTCAACACAATGTTATCCCTGGTACGTACTTGCCATCAGAAAATGGCGTGGACTTGAGAGGTTGGTCTCTTGAGTGTCCATGTTCATGGTAGGAGCAGGGTTAGAACTGGGTTATGTGTTGTTTGTTGTCATTCCTGTTACAAAACAGACAAACTGGAGGAAAACTAAGAGGAAGATGTTTTTTTAGACCTGGTATATTGCTTGTTTATTACTCTTAAGAGTTACTTGTGACAAGGTATAACTTTTCAATTCCAAACTGTAACCTTCAGATTAAAATATGAACTGCTTGGTGTTCTTACAACATAAGAGCTTTCTTTTAAATTTACTATCTGGGGTAGTTGCCAATTTTGAGAATTATTATTATCTGTATAGACTAAACAAATATCTGTTGGTGATAATGGATCATCTGAAAAATTGAGTTGATGTGTCTTTCTTCAAGTTTTTTATTTTCTAGTGTACAACTTCTTTGTGCAGTGAAATGACCCCAAAGTGCCCTTAGAAGTGGTAGAAACAGCTGCCTGATGAATGCATTGCTTGCATGGCTGTGCCTTTAAAAAGATGAATTCTGAAGTTAAGAGTAGTTCTCCTTTGATTTCTACATAGTGCAAATATATTGCCCACTTGGGATAAAAAAACAAGGCCTTTTCTAGACTCCATTTTTGTTTTCCCCTAGGCCTGAGAAAGAGTGAAAAATGAAGGCAACTGTGCCCAAAACATGTCCATGTCTGTGGGTAGAATGTTCAACTGCATTGTCCTGTTTGGGTTTGCTCTACTGCAGGTAGTTGCACAGCTGCTGAATGTGATTTGGAAGTGTGTTTTGTGGTATAGACTGAGAAGTCTGCATATCTGGGTTTTTTTAATCATTTCTGCAACTTCTGCAAGAAGGAGGACAGAGAATCTGTAAGTCAGAGACAAAAATTTCCCTCTGTTTAGACTTTGTGTTTTCTCGTAAAATTTTGAACCAAAGCCATGTAAGCCTTTCTGTTACTTTGTGTGTTAGCAGGAAGATGTGTTAACTGTTGTGCTTTTAATTGCTCTGGGATCCACATCTTTCTGCCTCTTGTGCTGAGGACATCATGATCTGAAGTGTGCAGAAAGGGGTTGTCATTTTGGTCAGTTGTGTAAAACATGTGAACCAATGGACTGGGGGAATATTTTCAAACTGTTTATTATCATATTGGTGTTGTAAATATTTTATGGCAATAGCTTCAATAGATTTTAAAAGATTCCTTTCCCTTTGCCTCCCTCATCTTGAGCACCCAAGGAATTTGTGTGAGGAATTTTCTGTGAGGGAAGGAAGAGTTGAAGTTCCTACTCCAGAAGAGACAGAGGAAGGATTTGAACTTTTCTGTCCCACATGGCAGTTGAGGATCAACTTGTCAGTGCTTTGTGAGAGACCTTACCTAGTTTTGTTGGATTGAGCCCTATATTGAAGAAGGCGCCAAGCTGGAAACCCTACATTTGCATCTGGAAATGCTTCATTTGAGAGTCCCACTGAGGTTGGCGCAGAGCTTATCAGCCCCAAGGCATACATCGCTTACAAATGGCGTGTTGTTTTATAGGTTTTGTTTGGAAAACTAAGCGATTAGCAGAAAACTGGCATCTGTAGGGGTAGATGATGGCAGAGTGGCGTCTCAAGCATCCAAGTACCCAAATACTTGTATGAAACTAGCCCTCAACCCCCCATAGGTAAATGCTTCTAAAGTGCTTCCATGAAAGTATTCCTGTGCATACCTGTGTTTTTTGGAGTGGAAGATCCAAATATGGTAGGCAGATATACTTGTACTCAGTTTTCTTTAGCCTCTGGCAAAAGATTTGTACAACAGGAATACTAAGTTCAGTAGGCTCAAAAACTAAGCTGTGCTTTTGTAATTTTCTTTTGCAGAACTGGTGTATCTTTCAAGAAATACTAGATTCAGTTGCTTTAATTTTGAGAAGAAAAGCAGCCTCCCAACTTCATTTGTAATGGACAATGCCTTCTTTTCTGTGTTTTTGAGGTCTACTTGTGGAAATTCCCTAGGCATTCTTGGCAAAATAATTCCTAAATATTAATTGCTAGAGCTTCAGTCAACTGATGAGATCTTCTGACTTCAGTAATCTTCAACATAAATGCTCAGTGCAGGCCCATGCAAGTTTAGGTTCAGAAAATTTACGCACATGTGAAAATTTGAGATAGCGTATTCCAGTACTCTAGTTCATTCTTGTCTGGCTATCTTGTCTTCGTATTTGCTTAGTGAAAGTAGAGAAGTTACAGGTGGTTGGATTTCTTTCTTTCAAGTTTTCTTTGAGGAATTACTGTAATTGGCCTCTTGTGATTCCTGAAAGTGGAAGAAATACTGACTAACTTGCTGTTTCATCTCTGCTTTCCATGTTTCCCCTTTCTCTTAATATTATGATGTTAACGCTAAACAAACTTTTGGTTATAATTTTTGTGAAACAGATTTGAGAAAATGGTATAAATGTTTTCTAAGATGTAGGCAGCAATTCCATTTCCTCTGCCTGCCAAGATTTAAGCGAATTATTTAAAAAAAATCTGAATTACCATTTAGCTTCTTGATTGCCATTTGTGAAAATTAAAATAAGGCAAATGGTCTTATTTACCTGAAGCAAACTTAATTCTAAACATTGGCTTTAAAGAATGCGCTGGGTGTGTTTTCAGAGTATCTTACAAAACTATAGGCAAAAAACCATTCCATCTGGAAATGCATCAAAATTTCAAGCATCAAAAAAAACCAAAGAGCATTGAAACCTGGAACTGTCTGTAGCATTTTCAGTGGTGGCTTTTTTGCAGGGAAGGAGGGGTATGTGTGTTCACAAATAAACCACACTTATCAAAATTCAAACCTAAAATTTTATATCACAGTGTAAAAGCAGTGCTTTTCTCTCTTGCTTACTTTCTAATCTCTTAAATTTGTTGCGCAGACATGTTTTTTCCCTCCTTGTTTTTCCTTTTATCTACCTTTTTTTCCCCCCTTCTGTCTGTCAGATACATAAGCTTTGCATGATGTTCAACTCAGGTAGCTACTGTTTAAGAGCTAGGGCTGTAATCCTAGCCAGATGACCCTTGCAACGGCAAAAAGAGATAGGTACCTACATTTCGTCTCTTTAAGGACTTTGATGAGAAAGGATAGAGTGCTCCAGGATGACTTGTATTTTTTGCCCCATCAGCCTCCCCGTTGCTGTTACAGCAATGATGTAGCATTGTCTGCTTGCTGCTGAATCGCCCAATATTGCCTCCCGGTATTGAAGGTAACCTGAAGGAAACTGAGACTTTTAGATGGCTAAAATGTGAAAGAATCTTAAAATTATATGATTATAATATATATAGTATAAATATAGTATGAAATTAC
>NW_009627740.1:0-3259 GCF_000690535.1 Cariama cristata
ATGGTTCTGTTTCAGCCGAACCAGGACATCAAGTTAAGAGCAGTATGTGTTTTTTAGGGAAATGCAGCTGTCAGTTCTGAACTAGTACTTCCTCATGTTACAGTAGTGAGTCAAGTGGGCATACCGTGGTGGTTGCCATAAATTAATGTTACGTTAGGTGTTTGGAAACAACTTTCTATTTAACTTTGGAAACTGTGATTCTTAGTCCTTGACTAAATACAGGTTTTGAATAGTACTTCAAATAATGACTGCTGTTTGATTTTAGATGTCTGGAATAACTCACGTTCATGTAATCTGAGTTTTATTGTAAATACAGTATTTGCAAGATACTTTTTCTTCTTTGTATAACAGAAAAAAGCTGTAGGCCATTTTCTTACACAGAATAAATTCAAATTACAGTGATATAAGTAATGTAGCTAAAATCTAGGATACAATTTAGTGTTATTTTATTAACAATTTAAGCCTGGGAAAAGTAACAATAGTAGTATTTCTTTCTATTCTTTCATTGCAATTTACCAAGTAAATTATATCCTATTTCAGAGACAATTATTTGGGTGTCATCACTTACTGTTTCATTATTCAATAATCAGAACAAGTTGAATACCTGTAGCAGTCATGGTACAATAGTCTACTTATAAAAAGAAACAATGATTAATTGTTTTCAGTTTTGCTCAGTAATTTATGTCTCTGTTTCATATGCCCAAAAGCACTTTTTGTGATCAAACAAGTCACCTTAAAGTTTGGTTGATTTCATCATACATTCTGTCTCCATTACCAACTTATGCAACTACTTCTCATTCTTTATTACTTTTCACATGTGTTTTGAAAGATACAACGTGGACAATTATACAGCATAACAACACCAACCTAACCAGAGTCAAAAGTGCTAATCGAGACAAGCCCCACACTGAGTTTTTCAAGTACTCTGCCAGCCTAGACCAGCTTCAGGCTACAATTAACCACGCAGAGCACTGTGAACAGGAGTTTGCTTACCACTGCAAAAAATCGAGGCTTTTAGATAAGTCAGGTAAGTAAAGCAGACAAATCTTCTTATATTGCATAGTGCATTTTATTTTACTGGCTACTAAAGGTATTTATTTCTATCAAGGTTATGGCATGTTGCTACTACGAAGTTTGAACTACTTCAGATATCTAGTACTCAGATTCCTGTAAATTGCCAAGAGATATTTGAATGAGAAAAATACAAATGTCAGTTTATAATGTTCTTCATTCACAGAATGAAGTGAACTCAAAATTAATTTCTCTCATAAGTCTTTTAAATGAACAGAAATTATTATTAACAGAGTTCCTGTTGGTCAGTCTTCCAGGGATTTTTGAATTTTAATGAAGGAATTACTGAGGAAATATCTCCTTAAAAAAACACAAATTAGTGCATAGATACCATCAGAGGTTTATCATTGAATGTTTTTGAACACTTAATGTGCGTATTGTAGGTGCTTGACAAAAAGCATCGATAACATTAAATTTCCACCTTCCAATATTAGCATTCATAAAAAAAGGAATAGTTAAAATGTGGATTCTTGACAAAAGTATAATTGTTTTAAGAGAAAAATGAATGGAGATCCTCTGACGTATTTAAAGAAAAATGAAGTTATGTAGCCTACCTAACTCTTACTGAGACAGAACTACTGGTAACAGACTTTACCGTGCAAATGCATTCTAACTACTCCAAACAATGTGGAAGTAAAAACCTCATTCTTTAATGTCTTTTGAAAAACTAAGTGAAACTGTGACTTATCCACCAGAAACTTTGAAACTGCTCAAATTGATTTCTTGACATTCTTTCCTACTAAGCAGAGGGCAGGCCTCTGAGTGCAACATTCTCTGGTTCTGTCTCTAAACTCTTCCCTTATATATTCTTTCTTCTTATTTTTGTCATGGACATCATTGGACTTCTTAGACTAGAATTCACTGTTGGCAGAATATCTGCTCAAAAATGTCTCTGCAGCATAAAAGATGAACCTACTGTTCCCACTGAGCCTCCCTTTGCAGCATAAAAGATGAACCTACTGTTCCCACTGAGCCTCCCTTTTACCTTTGGACTCCAAATTAAAGTTATGGTTAGGTGTTCAAAAGCATGGTTTACACCAAGCAGAGGATTTCAAGATTGTGCTCTCTAGGTATTTAATATCTTTTGTTTGTTAAATGACACATAGACTAAATGAAAACAAGAAAACCAATAAAACTCACCTTCTTAAGTCACCAGTCTCAGCAGAGTGATCAAGCTGGAAACCATGAAAAAATTTAGGTCAGAGAAGAAGAGAGGTAAAGAAAGACACAGGCAAGCAAGACTTTCTACTTTTTTGTGATCCAATGAGACTGCACAGAAATGCAGTTTTTTCTAGAAAGATAAAAGAGTGCAATCGGTCAATTGTGCTAAGCCATCTAAAATTTAGAGTTTACTAAAATTTACTCCTAAATGCTAGGAGTAAATAGGCATGGGAAAGTTATTTGTGAGTTCTACAGATTTTTTAAAATCATTCTTTGTTTAAACACTACCACAGACTGTACCAAATGCAGTTTGCTATTAGTCTGAAGAGTGGGCTTTGGTCTGTTCTGAAAGAGAGAGCTCTGAGATAAGAGAAAGCTAGGATCTAGTGACAGTTTTGGCTTCTGCAGTGAGGCTGCTTAAAAAAGGCAACACTGGTGATAGAGGGATGAAATAACAACACTTACTAAAGAGAGTTAGTGTTTATGTTTCCCTCTCTGTTTGAAAGCAGCCATAGCCACTTTTTTATAACTGTTTACTGGATGTATTAATTTTGCTGTATCTTTTCTAGAATTCTTAATTAAGTAATTTCCTTAAAATAAAATTCTGATTTTTACATTGCAGGATTTAGATCTGCCCTTTTTCACTTTAAGGGTAGTGACCATGGTGTATAGCTTAATAAGGACAGATCCTCTTTGACTCATTCAGTTACAGTAACAGCAAAAGCAGATATAAGTTCCTGGGAGGAGAAGCAGATACCCCTTTGTAGATATAGACTGCTCTGTGCTTTTGAAAGGCTAGGTCTCACCCAGCAGGAGAAGGAAAAATATGGGTTTTTTCAACGTGTAAGTGCTAGTACTCTTTCTCAGTGAACTCAGTGATTAGTGCACCTGGAGTATCCACTGAAACAGATGTTGTTTTCAGCATCTGAACCACATCAGCCACAAACAGTATGAGTTTACACGGTCTTGGAATCACAAATCACTGAGTGACTAAGGTTGGAAGGAGTGTCTAGAGGTCATCTGGTCC
>NW_009627740.1:3290-14125 GCF_000690535.1 Cariama cristata
ATTCCTGCTCAGGCAGGGCCACCTAGAGTTGGTTTCCCAGGACCACATCCAGACAACTTTTGAGTATCTCCAAGGATGGAGACTCTACAATCTCTCTGATTGTGCCAATGCTCAGTCACCCTCACAGTGAACAGTGTTTTGTGATGTCCAGGAAGCACATCCCACATATCAGTGTGTGCACACTGCCTCTTGACCTGTCACTGGGCACCCCTGGAAAGAGCCTGTCTCAGTCATCTTTCCTCAGTAATCATAACTCCCTTCAGGTATTTATATACATTGATAAGATCCCTCAGAACCTTCTGTTTTCCAGGCTAAACAGTTCCTGCTCTCTCAGTCTTTCCTCATAGGAAATGTGCTTCTGTCCCTTAACCATCTCAGTAGCCCTTTGTTGGACTCTCTTCAGTATTTCCATCTTTCTTTTGTAATGGGGAGCCCAGAACAGGACACAATTCTCCAGGTGTGGCCTCATTTGTGCTGAATGAGGGGGAAGGATCACCTCTCTCAACCTGCTGACACCACCTCAACATTCTAATACAGCCCAGGATAACATTAGCCTTCTTTGTAGCAGGGACACATTGCTGATTTATGTTCAACTTTGTGTCTTACATGACCTTGAGGCCCTCTTCTACCAAACTGCTTTCCAGATAGGTGGCTCCCAGCACATATTGCAGCCTGTGGCTGTTCCTCCGTACATGCAGGTCTTTGCAATTCCCTCTGTTGAACTTCATGAGGCTCCTGTCAGCCCGTTATCTTCAGCCTGTCAAAGTCCCTCTTGGTAGCAGTATGACCTTGGGAGATGCAGCCACTCCTTCCAAAGTCTTGGTGCACATAGATATCCAACATGTTTGATAAGTGGTAGAAGATTAGGGTTATATTTACACAATGTTCACTGTAGTGGCTGTAGCTAAAGAAGACCTGACTGAATCACCTTTAATTTGTGTGGACCAGATACCTAGCTCAGCACAGCACTGTAATGCAGAGCTATTTACAGAATTAGCCATATTACTACTGCTTTCTCAAAGACATCTGTACAGTCTTAGAAGCAGTCAAGACATCTACTGTTAAGCAAAACTGGCAATGCTTAGATAAGCCCTAGTTAAAACTGGGAAGCATCTAAGATGACAACAGTCAATGTATTGTGACTATATGCTAAAATGTTTTTAGTCTGGTAAATAATTCTAGTCTTTGAACACCACAAAATATAAGCCCTGGTCTTTTGTCCTTTTTCAAATATCCTCCAATTTATCATCCTTTTCTTTCTAGAAATATAAATTTAGAACTTGCTGATATCATGGAAAGGGAGAATACTAATGTCTTTTGAAAATGTTAAGGTCATGCCACTCCATGAAATACTTCTTTCTTTTATCTCCTGGATATGAGAAAGCTGGAGAAAAAAAGAGGAATTAGGGATCTTCTCTTATTTTCATGTCTTTCTTCTTCGAGATGTATCTTTCCATTGAAAAGTATGGAAAGAAGAAGGAGTATATTACTTGTTTGCTCTGAAGAGCAGTAATTTCAGATTTAAAGCTCTTACTGAAAAATCTAGTTCTGTGGTTTTGAAAGCTTTGGAAATATATTTCTCACCTATTTTTGTGTGAAATACATAATTTCCAGCCTGCTCCATGTCCTGTCCCATTTGGTGGGTGAGGGTGAGATTACCTTTTAAATTCTCTGACCAGTAACCAGAGTGGCGACAATCACTCCAGAGGTTCAATCAAGGTCACACATTTGTTGAAAGCTTGACCAGATTACAACAGATAACAGCTTGGCAAACGTTATAATTATATTACACCACCACACTCACAGCAATATTACCCTTCTGTGCCCAGAATGAAATGCAATAAACTTTCAATAATATTACCCTTATATGCCCAGAATGAAATACAGAAACAGAGGCAGAAGGGGAGAGAGAGAGAGATGTGAGAGAAAGGAAAGAGAAAGGAGGGGTATCACCACCCTTGAATCCAGCAATGGTCTTTATTCTGATTGTGGTGCTCAGGTGGCAGGCACACGCATGTGGCTCCTTGAAACTTCTCACTTTATAGACTTTGGTTCTGCCCCAGGGGGAGGGGATTTGTCTTGGCTGGTGCATGCATAATCTTTGCTTCAAAAAGTTTGACAAATGGGTCTGGAGTACCTGGGAGCTCCAGTGGTCATCTAGCACCTTCCCCCTTTTTCTTTCTCTATGACCGAGGTATAAGCTTTGTCTGTGCAGTCACAGCTCATGGGCGTGTATGTGCAAGTGACAGATGGTATCTCAGTTCACGGTATCTCAGTTCACAGAATAGGGCAGTTGGTTGACAAGGCAATTCCTCCCCGCCTGTGTTAGCCCACTTCTGGTTGCTGGACAGAACTTGTTTTTGCAGCAATGTTTGAGGCATCCCCATACATTAATCCTTTCAGTCTCTTACACTCCAGCAGGTACACATTCTAACTTTCAGTGTCTCAGTGTGACATAGTACCATAAACTTCATAAGTTTTGTTAGAAATTTTTGTAAGGACATTGCAATTATAAGAGTGAATTATAGTTAAATTTGTAGGATGCTCAGCCTATTTAGAAGAGCTCAGAGAGCTAAGTAAGAATTCTGTTTGCAATACAAATGTTTTAAAAATTTGAGGGAAGTTTAGGAAGGTAAAGTGATCTAATTTGAAAATTTGGACTTGCTGACTTAGCTATTATTTCATCTATTCAGCATCTGAAGATAGTCTTCACCAAGTTTTCCTGTTTAAGATCACCTTTATGTATTTGCTTGATGATTTTGATGCATGTTTCTTTGAATGACTTTATAGTCAGAATTACAAAACAAACAAAAAGCAATCAATCTTACATAGCTATTAACTTAAGTATACCTGACATTGAAACAAAATTCCAATAACGTTTTACTGAAATTGGTTTGTTCTCTTTCACTTATTAGGAGCACCATGAAATATCAGAATTTGAAATGCAAATAGGTACATTGTCTAATTGCCTGCACAATTCAATCCCTCCCACTACTGCTATCTATAATCTCAACTAGCTATGCCTGACAAGTACAAACTTTGATGATGGTCACATGAAATGTTTTTTGAAACATGCAGTCCACGTAGTAATTCTCAATTGACTATATTTTAAGAATACCTTATATTCAATCAGCTTGGATAACATTTGCAAACAATATTTAAGATGTCCCCTGTTAATACATTTATGCGATCATTATGAAGAAATCTCTAGCCATTTTAATTAATAGTTTTATTTTGCTTAGGCAATATTTTCTGCCAAAGCAGAGATAACAATCTAGGCTAATCAGTATGAACTTGCAACATTTCAGTAAATATTCATTCCTCACCCTGCTGTATGAACAAATAACAGAGACCAGCTTTTAAACATATCCCAGTGTCCCTAGTGAAAGCCTGGAAATATTAATTCATGACTACAGTACCAAGGCATGCTGTTGAAACAGCAGAAATGTTCTGCTTTTTACAGTCTTCGTTGTTGGAAGCTTTTTAAATTGTTGTCTGATAAATTATTTATAAACTGTTTCTAGGTTTTCTTCCTCCTGTGATGGCTTTCAGACACAAACACTGATATTGGACATTGATGGCATTATGCAAGTTTGACTTTTCCAGAAACTGCGTGCACTGTTTTTTGGCCTGCTGGGCCGGCAGTTGTGTGGTAATGAATGCAGTCAATATGTTTACAATCTCAGAGATTGTCAGCATAACAGAGGTCTTATCTAACAGTGAGATTTAATAAGCAGTGGCAGTTTTAAGTAAAGTTGAGACTAGGATAATTTCCAGCTTCTTCGTGAGGGCCTGCTTCTGAAAATTTGGAGCTCAAACAACAGCAAAAAGAAGCATATCTATAAAAAAACTCTGTAATTTAACAGTACTTGATTTCTTCTCATGTCTTGACTTTCATGCATTCCATCTGTCACCCTTCTTCCTTCTCATTTGAGATGGTTTCTCTTTATGCTTCATATCTTTTAGCTGTTATCTGGTCTGTATACGTTTTCTGTTGCTGTGCTTGCTTGGCAGCATCTTTAAGCTTAATCTGCAGTCCTGTAACATTAACAAAACATCCAGTTTTGTCATTTTGCTACAAACAATGCTGACTGGATGCACCACACAGAGATGTAATAGTCCTGGGAAACCTCTCTTCTGCTCACCAGACACATCAGCTTGCTTATGGGAGCACCTTTAACATGATTTCTGCTGTCTCTGAGTATATAAATTCTGTATCTGCTGCCTGTGACCTAACAGCTGTCTTTGGACATTTCTGATTAACACCACTATTCAGCTGCTTAATGTTTGTCACAGATATGGGTAGTAGCACTTTGTAGTACTCTTGGTAGAGGGATGAGTCCATTTCTGCTTACTTTTCCTGTAACTCTTCTCATTCTATTGCTGATAGTTCCATGATCTAAAATGGATCTTTACGTGGGAATATAAACTACCTTGATTTCTAGGGTGATGGTATCTCCTTTTTCATGGACCATTTTAAAATGAATTATATAAATGGACTGCTTAAGATAAATGATTCTAATATCATGGCTGGCTAAGCTAGGGACTATGAGTTCCCTTTTCCACTAATGCAAGCAAAAACCTGTTACAATCATTTAATACCTGATAATGAAGTATTAAAATGAATAATTACTTGTCCAGTAAGGGTAGTAATTTTTTTATCCTTTAGCTTTAGCTTAACCTTTTGGAAACTTGTTTGGATGAGAAAAACTGGCAGAAGTAGGAGACACGACTGGGCGCTGATTTTCTTTAACCTACCTTTTAGATGGGATGCCACTGAGCTGGTGGATTGGAAGAACCAATGAAACACAGACTTACTGGGGAGGTTCCTTGCCTGCTGTACAAAAATGTGCTTGTGGATTACAGGGGACCTGCATTGATTCCCAGCATTACTGCAACTGCGATGCGGATAGAGATGAATGGTGACTTTTTACAATACTTTTTGCTGGAAAGTACAGAAAGAAAATATACAGGCCTTAACACATTTAGAACACCAAGGTTGTTGTAGATTTAAATTACCATAGTGTCACCTGCTTTTTTGATATAGAACATGTTTTCTCACAAAATTATAACTATATAAATTAAGTATTTCCACTAATTCTTTCACTCTGAATTCTGAGGAGGGTTTCATTTTATACAGATACTTTCTAGATTTGTAGTGTATCGCATGTTACATGTTAAGACATTAGCTCTGGTCTTTAGTACAACTTCAGTTATTTTAGAATACTGAAAGTAATTAAAGCTAAAATGAAATGTTCCAGAAAATAGTCAGTGAATTTTTAACACAATTTTAACTGCACTTTTCAGTTTAGACTTTGCACCCTCTCTTTTTTGTCATCTTCAACTTAGATAATTAAAACTGGATACCCTTGCTATCAGCAAAGCAAAGCCCTCATATGGAATCCTGTTCTAAGGGGATGGAAGGATTTCTACAATGTAGATCTTCCACTTGTACTTAAAATTCTCTGATGTTATTTACGATCCCATTCAAATAAGTAACATAAGAGATGAGTTCCTGTTACAATATCAAATCTGAACCTGACTTTTCACTTAAGACGATCAGATACAAGTTTCTCAACAATAGTTACAGTGCAGTATAGGACTTTATAAAGCAGACAGGGACTTTTCAAATGAAAGCTTTTCTGCTGAAGAAACTTTTAAGCTTTTAAACTTGTAAGCATATTTAACTTACATAAATCTGATTCACTGAGTATGTTAATATATGCATGTTAAAAATTGTATCAACATCTGTTTTTTTAAAAGAGAAAAATGTAAAGAAGGTACTTAAGAACAATCTTCATGTGTACAAAACGAAGCAATACATTATTCTCTACTCCAGCTAGATATCTGCCCTTCCTTTAAAGGGACAACTAGTGAATTTGGTTGGAAAATGCTTAATCTTTCACCATAAGCAGGGAACTCAGCAGCTACAGAAATGAAAATACAACAAAGAGTTAGTCAGAGAACAATTCTTTGCAAGCTTCAAAAGTTTCTACAGGGAAAGAATTTGCATCTGCAGTAAAACTCAGAGTGGTATCTGATGTGCTCATTCAAACAAAGAGATTAAACAAATACACAGAACACTGGCAATTCCCTATTATTGTGCTATATAAAAGTACTCCAATATTATGGTGGCTGTGTTTACACTTATTTTGGTAGTTGTGCTTAACATTACAGTACAGACTACTGGTTTGAATTTGTTTACTCTATACTGTTAGGGCAGAAAAAGTAGGTGGAAACTGTGCTTGTTTGAGATGATTTCTGAGCACAGAAAACCAGTCACGCACAGTGTGGTTTTGAAAACATGTTTTTGATATTCTATTTTCATAGTGAAATTTATCTTATTTCATAGATTGGACATAGATTTAGCTCTAAAACTCCTTGTTTGATGACAAAAGTCTTTAAGTCTCTAGAATTCTAAAATAAAGATTTTTTTAAAAAAAAGTCTGTTCCTAAAGATCTACAAAAATGCCAGTCCTCTCAGCAGAAGAGGTAAGCTTCTTTCTATTCAGTTTCCCTTTACCTGCAGCATAGTTTTACTGAAGCAAACACTTTTGGTGTTTTGAGGGGGTTTTTCAGTTCTAAGTTAGAAATCTGCAATATCTCACCTCATCAAAAATTAACTTTTTTCTTTAAAAAATATTTTGCATTCCTCACTTAAGGAAAAAAATTTCCTGAAAAAAAATGTACATTTGTGTGCACTGTGCTCTAAGACTGATAAATAGAAATTCTGTACAGGGGAAAGATGGTGATGTTAGTAAAGGAAGGAGGGATGGGAGAAAAAAAATCACTCATTCAATTCAGCACAAGGATGGAATCTCTTCCTGTTGTCTCAGTCCCAGTGCACGTTGTACTGAGCGGGGTTGCTAAGCCTAATCATGTTCCCAAGTAAGACTACTTGCTGAGGTGTGTGTCTTGCATTTAATCTCTGAGCAGTGTGAGTTCCACATTGCCTTCCCTCTCTGATGTTGTACTGTTGTCTCTAAGCTATTTGCTTTACCCATTAAAGGGAAGATTCAAACATAAATGGATTGAACAGACAGAATGAATTTTCCAGAACGGTCCTGAGTGATTGAATATTTCCGTGGGTTCAAGGCAAGCAATTTTAGGGCTAAAACTGGTGCTTATGAAATTTAGAAATTCAGTTCTGTCACTAAGTTAACATAGGTTTTAAACAAGGAATTTAGTCTAAGATTACAAGTACTGCATATGCGCTCTGAGTCCTACGTTGCATATTTCCTTTTCTGTGAGTTACATATTTGTAGCATATGCTGCTTTTACTGTACACTCAGCATGACATCATATTTTTCTATCTTAATTTTTTAAACTTTTGTCAAGGTGAAAAAGGAAAAAAAATTAGACTTACTTGAAATTTATACTAAGCCATTTAATACTCTGTAATGAAGACACATACCATTATAGATACAGTATGACCCTCAGCAAAATAAAATTACTGACATGGGCAAATACATTAGCTTAGGCAGCCAGTTAGGTACCCATTATGTCAAAAAGAGTTTTCTCATGCTTATGCAGACAAGCATAACCATAAAACTGCCTACTTCCCATGAAACTGTTTCAGTCCTGTCAGATGATCACAATATCAATACCAAAGCATACATTTGCATTCACAGTTGCTTGTATTACCCATAGAGTTATGCCACACTTTTTTTCAGAATTTAATTCTTTCCTTTTCCCCAGAAATGTGTCAATGATAATGAAATGTTTATCAGAAACATTTAGGAGAGCTGTGGCTTTCATCTTACCTTTTCAGGACTAATGATACTGGATTCCTCTCCTACAAGGAGCATCTACCAGTAACTGAAATTGTGATCACTGATACTGACAGACCAAATTCTGAAGCAGCTTACCAACTGGGGCCTTTGCTTTGCCGTGGTGACAGTAAGTAACAACTGCAGTTTTGTTAAACAACAATGGGTTTTGACTGCAATAAATTTTAAATATTGTTTGCTAAACATCCTAAGATACACTTTTATAAAAATTTCATCCAGTTCTTTTAGTAATTAGAAAGGAAAAAGACAAAATGCCATGGTCCAGTGCAAACTAGGGTAGAATTAGAAAGATATATTTTTGATAATACACATCAATAGTGAAGATAGAAATAATTAGTATAATTTTCAAACAGATGCTTTGAGTACAAACTCCAGTGTTTTTATGCAATTTGAATTAAGTTATGAATAAAGCATTACATGAAAGGGAATTCATAACTGATTACCATATCTTGGGAATATATCCTTCACTAGATATGCATGCCTACATCACCAGACCTTACACATATTAACTCCTCTGAGTATTTATGCAACAAGGAAAACTATACTACAGGAGATTAATCCAGTATATGCAATATCTGAGCAAAATTTCAACTCCACGTAAGAATTCAAAACGTAGTAAGTTATACAGTAGTTCGAAACATACAGCTTGTATATCCTGAATATATGTATATATATATATAGTAATCAGAAAAATATCATGTGTGAAGAAATCATTTAAAGGTAAAGAGACAACTGGAGTAAAATTGATACCTTATTGAAGATTTGTGATGACATTTCTGATTTCATTAATTTCCGTCTTCATTGGCAAAGAAAACAGATTTGGTTTATGTTCAGTAGTAAACAATTGCACAAAATTCTATGACTGCTGATGTTTGTAATCAAAAGTCAGGAGAAACAATACTATAGATCATCCTAAAGATCTTAACTGAAGAGTTGAATGGGCAGGATTTTGTCTATAATTGAGTAAGGGACTAAAATATTTAATAATCTTAATTTCTTTACATCAAATGCTACCCTATGAGTTTTCATGAACTTCACTATTCAAATGATTACAATTTACTTTTTTATTTGTTATGTGATTTTCCTCCTTCTTCATATGATGTTGTGTTTGTTTTTTTAATTTCTTCAGCCTTTATGAATAAGAGGAAATGAATACCAGTAAATAAGTACTGATCTGTACTTTTAGACTAACTCAGGAGACTGCATAGATAAATAAATATAAATTAGCATGTATTTATTTTATGTCATCTCTGCTTTCATTCCTGTGACTTGTCAGGGTAATTATGCCTGGAAGATCTGTTAACAGACATGTGTTACAGCAGTGCATTTTAATTTTCTTATAAAAATTTGTAAGGAACAAAAAAACCCTTTTGGGTGCTTCCTTTTCACTTGTCTGCCATTTGATTGTGAGCTGATCATTTTATCCTACCTATCAAAGAACTGTTAAATCATGGGGTTATGATGTGGTATTATGGTATAATTCAGAGTGGAAAGGACCTAAGGAAGTCTGCTTACAGCAGGATCAGCTGTGAGCCCAGACTAGGTCTCTCAGGGCTTTGTCAAATCGGGGCTTGAAGACCCCAAGGATGGAGCCTGCACTGCTTCTCTGGGCATCCTGCTCCGCTCCTTTGCTATCATTAAGAATTTCTTTTCACTTAGATCAAGCCTGAAATTCTATTGTTTCAACTTATACCCATTGTCTTTGATAACCACAGCTTACAGAGTGCAAAAAGCCTGGCTCCATCTTGTTGATGATTTCCCCTCAGGTTTCAGGGGCTGCTGTCAGGTCCCTCACAAAGCTGTCCCTCCTCCAGGCTGAACCAGCCCAGGTCCTTCAGCCTGAAGGGCAGGAAAAGTGCTCCAGACCTGAACATCCTGGTGGTCTCCCCCATACTCGCTCCTGTTTATCAGTTTTTTTCCTGTGCTGGAGAACCTAAAATTGCAGGCAGTATGTAGACGTTGTCTTACAAGTGTCGAGTAGAGGGGGATAACCGCCTCCCTCAATTGACTGTCCGTGCTCATATAGCCTACGATGCAGCAGGCCTCCTTTGTGGCCAGGGACAATGAAACCAGGAACAATGACAACGATGAAACAGAAGTATTTACAGCTTGTGTAGTATTAATAATTGTGGAGAATTTCCATTTCACTGCTCACCAAGTTCCCAGCTACTATTAATTGCATAACCTGACCCCAATTATCCCAGATCTTAAAACACAGAAGCCAACTAGCTTCCCTGGGTGAATCATTAAAACATACAGACAGTTCTAACACCCATTGACCTCCTTGCCTTTATTTGATGTTGCTTAGCCTAAGTAATTGAATTGCTGCAAAATTTCACAATGATGCTAAATGATCACAGTATGTCTAGACAAGCTGAAACAGAGAACTCTCAAATATCATGAAGACAAGCATGAAGTCAGAGTCTGAATGTCAGAGAAATATTTTTGTAATGTCAGACATTATAGAATTTAACTTCAGAAAGAAGCAATTTGGGACTGAAATAATCTCAGTGAAAGACCTTTCAGAATATAATAGTTTAATGATAATAATACAGCAAAAGCCTTGAAAAGGAACATTCACTTCGATTGTTTAATAAGAGCAGTAATAATGCAATTTTTCTTAGCCATTTACATTGTAAAGAAAAAGATAGTAAGAGATGGCATGATTTTAGGGAGGGAGGGACTAAAATTTGAGAAAACAATGCATAATTTCTGAAGGAAAAATTAATGTAAATCATATCATTTTGACATAAAAACAAAGTGCAAGGTGTTGAGTAAAATATTAATTGGATGATAATGTATAATAAAATATATGATGATCAAGTATCATATAATATGTTATATATTCTGTGTCATATATTTTATGTCATGTATCAAATATAATATATTACTTATATGATACCATTATAATACTATATTATTCAATTTATAGTGTAATAATATATAGTATAGCGTACAAAATACATAATAGATAATATAATACATTTTATATTCTATTAAATTATATTATTTTTTTCTGATATATGAAAGAATTATATTTTATAT
>NW_009627740.1:14156-25972 GCF_000690535.1 Cariama cristata
CAATAAATATTCTATTCTGTTATTTTAATCATTATACTGGAAATGACTGTGTGTATGACTTACTAGGATGTTTTGCAATCTTTATGTATCAGCAGTGGGTTTTATAATGAAAATTTTCTTTAAAGTTCAGTTTTTCAGAAAATTTAAAAGCCATGAGTTGTAGTACTTTCTAAGTTCTACATGTTAAATTTCACTCTAGACAAAACTGATGAAGTAAGTCTAAAGTCTCTTGTGAGATCAGCAATAACTTATTAGTACCATTTCAAAACTGCAGGAAGGAAGCAGACCGTTATTAAAATTTTTTTCTAATCTAAGGTCACAGACACCCATAAGGGTCTAATTAAATGCACTTCTAATGACATTTATTTTCTTCTGCACCTTTGGATAGGTGGAGAACACAAAAAAAGTCTAGTAGCAAATACCTGTTTCTCAGAAGTGCTGTCAAACAAGGAAGAATAGATACTCGTGGATTCACAGGTGTGATTCGAATACTCTCCAGGGAGATTATTGGTTATATATTGCTTCTGTGCCACTCTAAAACTAAATTCTACAATTCTACTTCATAGGGCCTATCTTTTTATTAAACATGGTTTTCGTTCTTTCTGACAGACATGAGTTGTTCAGAATAACTCACTGGCATACTAAACAAAAAAAGTGAGGCAGAAGGTTTACTTGTATTTGTGATACACTTAGCACATCATTAAATGATTCAAAACCAAAAGATCATATCTATTCCTTGTAGGACATCTAGTTAGAGATAAAAATAATTGTTTATAGTTCATTGAACTGAATTGTCATAAACCATGCACTCCCTTGACTAAGTTTCCAAGTTAGAGTTACTTCATTAGGTATTTATAAGAAGTCATGTATCATAACTCAAATGCAATTTGACAGAAGCTGCCTATTCTTCATCGCACATTTTTATTTTCACTCCTTCATTCAACATTGCATTATGGTACTTGGTTTCTTCATGTTAGCTTTTATGGATTGACTCTCTTTAATGAAGTGTGTTATTTATGGACAACCAAATGGTATTTGCTAGAACAAAACAGGGAGGTATAACCTAATATAAGAAAAAATAATAGTAAAAGCAATACCAGCATAGTTCTTTTTATGTATAAAGTTCCATTCAGATATTAATGATTTTTGTTAGCATTTGTGATGGAGTTAGCTATCTATATTTTTAAGATGCCGAGGTGCAACAAAAGTATAATGGTATTGCAGAGGAATATGGCCATTTAGAGAAATTAGGCCATAGGATTTGGTGACACTCAGCTCTATACATGAGTAGCACTCACCCATTTCTGTCACCTTTAAAATATATTACTGATTCATTTCTATATTCCATTTTCTGCTGTACAATACGTCTAATAAATTGTATGTCAGCAATGCCGATATCAGATTGAAAAATATATCTAAATATAATGAAAGTTAAGATTCAAATGAACTATGTCCTCTGAGTAGGGTAGCAGGAAAAATTTTGAAGCATATGAAGACAAAAGAAAACTTTGGGTTTTTAATAGATAGAAATACTATAGTTTTCATTAAAAAAAAAGAGGCATCTCTATTATTTTGTTATTATTCAAGAAAAAGCTAGACGTTGATTAAATTCTAATAGAGACAGTCAGTTACTATGGGTAGACTTTTAAAAAGCCACACCATTCAAGGCTTGGTTTTGTTGTTTTCCTTACCAGAACTGACTGGAAATACTCTAATTTCCTACTATGAAGTTCCAACAAGTATTAGAACTTCTATCTAGAAAGCCGAAAGAAAACTAATGTGCCAAAATTATGTGTGATAAATGAGTAATTACAATCTGTCAGCATCAGACTGATTCTTGGCCCCAAAATAAAATAAATGGTATAGATTTCATTGAATTAAACACAATATAAGGATAGTGCAATGCAATGCGAAGATAATACATAATTCAGCATGAGTTTATACACAGTAAATTTGGCCAAACTTTTGAGGTATGTCAGTACTGGTAAAGGCAGTACTGGTGAGGTGAGATCCTTTTAAGTATATCTGTATAAGTAAGGTATTTGACAAAGTGTCACATACTTGGTTGAATTAAAAAAAAAAAAAAGGAAATGTACAAATTTAACTGCAAAATGATAGCACAAGCAGGTAAATGCAAGCAGATAATCCATTCAACATGAGTTCTCATTTTGACATTTGAATAAAAATAATCCTAATGTGAGTTTTGGATGTAATAATTTTATAGATCAACTGTATTAACTAACCATAAGTGATACCTTCATTAAAGTAGCACAATAAATTGCTAAGTTTAGCCAAAAAAAATCTGTTTTACCTATCTGCAGTAGCCTGAGAAATCAGAGCATGTCTTTGTGAATAACAGAAGTATCTGTATACTGAGTGTTCAGTTTCTCCTCTTATTAGCTTTACAATATTAATTTATTTTTGTCCTAAACTCAGCCTAATCAAAGTTGTTTTGATCCTCTTTACTGCTTCCTGCATAATCAAGAAGTTTGATACAAGTCTGTGGTTACAGTTTTACACTATATAAAAAGGATGTAAGGTTAAAGAATTACATTAAAGAGATGTGTTTTTTAGTGAAAGCCTCTTTGCTTAACTCAGGCAAGATCTGAGGTGATATGCTCCACTTAAATGGAGTTTCATAGAGTAAGAACTTTCAAATAACATTCTTGAAAGCAGGAGAGAAAATCAGAGAAAGATCCAGTGGTTAGGATTTGAAGCTAGGCCAATGGGCTGAGTGTATGGGCATACATAAATATATATGTATAAATTGACAGTAAAAGCATTTGTGAATTTTCCATAAATGGACAATTTTAAATAGAATTGATTTAATATTTTTCCTAGAATAAATACTCTTTTTCAGCCAAGAAATGATTCGGGGAATTTATATAATTTGTGGCACATCAGAGGTCAAACTAGATGATCGCAGTTTTCCCTTCTGTTTTTTTAATCTCTGAATCTTATAATAAGCTGCAATGTAGCAGAGCTGGAAGTAGTGATACAGATGGGCCAGCTGAACTTCACAAATTCTCAGAGGCAAACAGTTGCCAGCTGGTCAGACTTCATAACTTTGGGAGGATAGCTTTAGAAGAAGCAATTTACACACTTCTCAGTAATTTTGGCCTTCTCTCTGTTATGCTAGATGAAGGAAAATTTTTGCATATAGCAAAACTGACAGAAATACTGGGCAAATATGGAAAGAAATAGATGTAACCAAAATATGTAATAAGTAGTGATGATTTTCCTGCTTGGTTTTGCACAGGAATAAAGCAAAGCAACACCTCCCGCACCCCGTCCCAAAAAAATCCAACCAAATAAAGGAAAAAAACCCAAAACCAAACCTGAAAAACCAACCATCCGACCAAACAAAATCATTAGGATACAAATAATAGATGACCACATAATTTAAAAACCAGTTTAAACGGCCAGATAGGTGGAAGCAGACCAAAGACAACAAGCAAAATCCTCATCATCTGCTGGTAGTTTAACTAAGATGAGGTGATGCAGTAGTGTAGATCAGACAGGTTAATAGGTTCTACAATTTACAATAAGCAAGCTTTCTACGGTATTAACCTTCTACATTGCTACTACTGTACACTTATAATCTGATCACAGTGACATTCCGGTGAAATTCAAAAATCCTGTTGATGTACCAGAGACCAGAAGCTGAGCCTTACAGAGAAGGGCACTCTGCTGGAAGCTCTCTCGGTACCTTTCAAGTGTTTCATAAAATCCCTCTAAGACAGAGAATATGGGAAAGATGGAAGGCACATTAAATGTCATCTTCACAAGGACTACAGCTGCTTTGAGAACGCAACTAGCACCTCCAGATTAACAACAGCATGTGTTAGCTGTGTCAATCCGTAAGAGATGGGTAGTATCTTATGTGTCATGTCAATGAAAAACTGGTTTTGTTTGAGGGAAAGGGAAGACTAGTCAAAAAAATATGTACAGAAAATATTGTTTGGCACCATAAGATCCTTATTTTCTCTGCCTCAGCACTCATTATCCCTGTTGGAGTTTCACACTGAAAGAATGAATGATGCAACACATAAAGTTATCAAGAAGAACTGATACAAATAACAAATAGATTTCAGTTTTGATTAAAAACTTGAAGAGTGCTACAATTGGCAATCTCAAAATTGTTTTGAGAGTCACTTTTATTACCTTTGCAACATTAAAATGGCTAATTTATCTGTCGTTCTCATTAGTCCCTTTTTCACTTTACAGTTCAAGGTGGTAAGACTACTTGATAAATGCTGAAAAAAAGTAATTTTTGCAATTTAAATATGCTGCTCTTGTATTTATAACAAACAGAATCTTCTTTTTTTACTCATAGGAAGACGGCAGTCTTACTACTCAGATGAAGCGCTAAATATTATTGATTTCCTAACTACATGGTGTTTGGCAGTTCCAGAAAACTAGATGGGAGACTATGAGGCAGATATTGTAAAGTGAAGAAATTCTTTTCCCACTCTGATTTACAACAGCATAAGATACTTTGTAATATAATTTTGCTAGATCTATATTTAACCTGCTTTATTGATATAGTAGCTTAACATTCATAAATCACACAATTTTCAGAGCTGAGAAAAAGAACAACTAGATAAGGGAAGATGGGAAATTAAAAGAGGAAGAATAAAACTGCCTATCCCTGCCTTCCCCCAAGGACTCCATTCTGATTTACAAAGATCATTCAAATGCTTCATTGAAGCTAATTGTATCATTAGTCTACTGGACTGTTACTGTCGCTATTGTCTCTCTTCTAATTACTAGCAATGTTTTACCAATTGTGTATAAATTACTAGTATTAAACTTCCTATTGTGTTTGAATTACTGATAACAGCCAGCCCATTGTTTTTTAAATAGCTGTTATATACTTGAGTCATAACTGTGAGGAAGTTTGCTCTGTGGGAGCCGTGACCTGAAACAGTTGGGTAGCACCAGCTTAAAATTGATCCCAATATGTAAGGCTGCTGCCTTCAGCTGACGGCACTTTGCACAGGATGATAACTACAATGAGCCCATCAGACAGCACAGGAGAGAGGGATGCAAAGCTACACTTTTTTTTTCTCCCACCCTGAGCCATATATTCACAATTCTGCCCTATCGTGTAAAAGTTGTCCTGACGGTTGCTCTAACTTGTAATATCTGGTAGTGCTCTCAAGTGGTGAGTGTCACAGCAAGCAATTGCCAGAATACATATCAATATCCCGCCATGATGCTTTTCTAGGTGCAGGATCCGAACCCCGATTAAAACTCTGCTAAAAAGCCAGGAGGAATGAGTGAGTGAACTGTGATTTTACTTCACTGAGCTGTGGAACAGGCCTCTGTGTACACTGTATCATAAAGTTTGATTTTGCAGATAAGAGAGACATTTGCAAATTTTTTTTCCCTTCCAAAAAAAAACCCCCCCCAAATAACAGAGTGCCTGGAGCAAAACTCATAACTTTGCATAGTATTTAGACCCAGATCACAGCATTATCAGGAGAATGTGCAATGGCCTTGTTCAATTAGACAGGAGGGTATTGAATGCCT
Source organism: Cariama cristata (assembly GCF_000690535.1). Lineage (NCBI taxonomy): Eukaryota > Metazoa > Chordata > Aves > Cariamiformes > Cariamidae > Cariama > Cariama cristata. The sequence continues at coordinate 19,692 of NW_009627740.1, forward strand.
CAGTTGATTTAGAAAGCAATATAGCTTAATAAAGAAATACAGATACATCTGCAAGAATTCAGCAAGAATGACAAGGTATTTCTATTTGAAGACCATAAATGCAGATTATGGTCTGATTAGAAGAGGCTGTTATTAGAGGTTTTATATAAGTTTTTTAATAATCAAGCACAAAATCTAACAAATTATGATTAAATGCCAGCTTAAAGAAAAATCAAAGCAGCAAAATGTCTGTTTGATCTTGTAATCTTTTTTTGAGTAAAACTGACTTACATTTTTATCCTATAAGTAAGTGATTTATCATATAAGTAAGAATGCATATGAATTTCTAAACTGCAGTCAACTAAAGGAGAAGATACCTTCATAATTTTTTTTTTTAATTCCTTCCACAGTAATTACTAGGAGCTTTATCCTACCTTCTTTGTGATACCTAGTAAAACTTCACTACAACAATAAGAAGACTCTTTCCTTTCTTATGTGAGAAATATACATAACTGTCATTGTTATAGTTTATACTAGCTAACGTAGGTATAGTACTTCATTCAAAGCTGCTATGTTTGTTTACTTCAAATAAGGATACATACTGTCTAGCTGAGATGCTAGGCATTTTATTTCCCATTAATTGGTTTTTGGTTGTCTGAAACAAGCACCTTAATTACTCTTGCTAAATCACTTTTCTGTGTCTCCAAGAACCCCTACTTTTTGTTTTATAGACTAAGCAGGAGGCTTCTGTGCAAGTTAGACTCTCTGAACATGGCAACCCCTTCCTAGACCTGGGCACTTTCCTTCGTTTAATCAGTTATAAAACTTATACTGGCAATATTAGATAACACTGTATCTATCATTTAATCTTTCACTTTGACAACCAGGAACGTTTTGGAATTCAGCATCCTTCAACACAGAGACATCCTACCTGCATTTCCCCACCTTCCACGGAGAACTCAGCGCAGATGTCTCATTTTTCTTTAAAACTACTGCTTCTTCAGGAGTGTTTTTAGAAAACCTGGGAATTCAAGACTTCATAAGGATAGAGTTATACTGTAAGTAACACGACTGATGGTTGTTATTATTATTATAGCTTTCAGTTGGACCAAATTAGAATTAACTTAAGGGTGGAATGTTTTAAAACTGTTCTCTAGCTTTATTACTGTTACTACTGTTACTGGAGCTATGTCATTCCCCAAAAAATCTCAGCAATGAGACTATACAAATATCAATTCAAAGATAATTTCTGCCCCAGAGGATTTTTAGTCTAAGAGCACGGCAATCAGTCCCTGACTGCTCAAACTCTTCCTCCTTCTTTTGCTTGCTGCTTCGCTGCCAACAGATTCTCTCTCTCCAAATTTTAAGGCCAAGTATTGCATGTCGCTGCTAGGAGATTAACTCAGTCACAACAAGTGACTCAGACCGTCTGGGGCACACTATCCTAGTTTAGTCACACTTTCTCATAATTTTTTTTTCTTTAGACTTTTACACACCAATAAATTTTTGTTGCACAAGAGAAAATTAAATCTCACTAAATTCAGCAAGATGACTAATGTAGAATGAAAGCTTTATCTTAGTTGACTCAATGTTTTTGTCTTACATTGTTATTAAAAGTAAGAATATTTAAAAGGATGGAGTACTGTTTCAAAAAGTTTTTGGATTAATTTGAAATGGCACATCAATTAAAAAGTCTTATACTTCACAGGTGCCTCTGAGAGTTCTTTAGAGCCCTCTTTGCCTTGGGTGTAGACAGTTCCTCATTTTTTTACAAATGCATTGTGTTATCATGCTCAAGTGTTTTCCAGTGTAGAGTACAAATAAATATCTCTCTATAAAATATATATCATATAATGCAAAATATTACTATAGAAAAATTAGTGCATCTTTATTAAAAAGTAGAATATTCTGCTTGCTCATTTTTTTGCCAATGTTAATGTCTCAGGTTATTGAAACAAACAAGAAAACACCTACTGTGTTCTTCTGTAGGCAGTTTAATTACTGAATATTGTGTGATGCTTAATCAATTTAGTTTGCATTATCTGAAACTATAGTGCTGGTTTTGACATGTTTATCAAAAGTATCAAATGCATTCTGTTATTCTGTGAACAGGCACAAACACAGTAATGTTATAACCTCAGTGTCATGAGATACAGAAAAAGTACTGGGTCAGCACTTCAGTGAAGAATCTCTGAAGCAATGATGATATTCTTGTGTGATAAATGATTTTCCATTTTCAAAATACACAGTTAAAGGAAGCAATAAAAGAATGTTTCTTAGAACTAAACTTATTCAGACAGTTGGCAGAAGAGCATAACTCTTTCTTCAGAAGAATAATATGCAGACAAACTCATGTCACTTGTCCCATTCATTCATAAGCATCCAAACTGCTGTATACTTATTGGTTTTATATGACTTTTACATGACTGATGAGGCATGAGAGGAAGTGAAAGTCCGAATTGGTCTGTATTTTCTGCATCTAAAAACCCAAAGTTATCTCATTATTGTGTAGTATGTAGAGATATTTCTTCAGTTCCAGAAACCTCCTAATTCATTCAATAGACAGACTTACTCTTTTTTCTACATCATAGCTAGGATTGTTTGTTGTGGAGCTAGAATTTTGTGTTTGCACTGAGGGTAATATCAGTCAGAAATGAGCAATACATATTTCCATCACAAATACCTTTTGGTCTCTCTCTCAAAAAAAAAGTAATTGCCTTTAACATTTCACATTTTATAGGATCATTTAGATTTCATCATCATACACTTTTTTATAATAGATGTGAATGTAAATCACCAACCTACACTTGATATTCTATTAATAGTTCCACATAAATCAATGTCTCTGATTTGTGTACTAATAAATAAAAATAATGAAAATGTCAGCGTTTAAGATGAGGATGTGTTAGAAATGATTTGAAACTCATTATGTCATTAACATTTGGCATTCCATACTTGTGAACACAACGATTTTTCTTAGCATTTTATTGATTGTTCTCAAGCTTTATATCTAATTCTTTCATTTATGACATAACAATCTTTGGACCTTGAAGTCTAATTTTGCCAAAGCTAAAGTGTCAGATCAAGAATCTTAATAGAAAATGTGAAGCTTAGTGCTGTTTGTTTGGTTTTATGAAGTTATAAACACTGCTGTGCATCTGTGTATAGTATTCCAGGAAGCTATTGCAAAAATGGAGGTGTACATCCTAACTGTATTTTAAAACACAAAGGAAGTGAATTATCTTGAAGAAGATACTTGATTCCTTTTTTTTTTTTTTTTTTAACAGAATTATGAAAAACTCAAGTCTTTGAATTTTTGTCCGAGTTCCTGTAATCTTCTGCAGGAGTAGTGGTTGAAGGCAACAGGTCTAATTCAATTCTAAATAGTACACTCTGTTAAATACTTTATACCACTACAGGTTACAACCTATAGCCAAAAGTCTGAGTAACTATTTTATATTGAATGCTCACTGAAGGATTATTTCCTATTTAAAAGCAATAGGTTAAACAGAAATTTCAAGTAGGGTTGGGAGCACTATAGTGTATTAATTTGGAGGGTCTTCTGCCGTTGCTTTGGAAATAGTTCTGAAGAGTCCAATATGCAGCTGCTGTTGGCCTTCATCTGCCCAAATTTGCAACTTATTTTCCAGGATGAGTGGAATTCAATTATTTCCTTTATGGAAAATGCTCCAGTTTTGTGTTCTGTAGCATATTACTTGGGAATCACTTTCTGTTTCTCCATGTGATGCTCAGCCTTAATATTCTGAATGGTTCTTGATGGCTGTTCTTTCTGTTAGTCATTTTAGCCACAGCTAGCCACTGACCACTCTCCATGATTACCATCAACTGCATCTTCCGCTCCACTTTGCCAATCTATAGCTGCGCTCTGCCTATGTTTGAATGCATTAGGGCCACAAAAGTCCTTGCAATGTTCGGAAAATTTTTGAGCAACACCAAGGTTGGTAGGGCCCACAAAGTATTTTTGCTCCAGAAGAGAACTCCTGGATATACCCTCCCCTGCTACCCAGGAAATGACCAAAATGCTCTTTGACTCGGTCCTTTGTTGCAAGAGGAGAAATTTTAGAACTCCGTCAGCATCCCTCCATGTCCTGTGGCATACCTTCCACAGGTAGTTCGACCACTGTGCTTTTAAATGCCAAATTTCTTCTAAATTTGCTGTGTAGCTGGTTTTAGCAAAATTACTTAAAATATTATAGAATGTTAACTGATTACATTTTTCACTTTTTCTGACATATTTTGGTCAGTCTTCAGACACTCCAATGTCATACATTTGATGACCATACAGTTATCCTTGTTATCTGAGCCTTCAGCTCTGGAACTTCTGGCTTTGGTTCCTTTTTTACAAGATTATATTACTTTTTTAGTGGTATTGACATAACTCATTATTTCAGTGTTTTTTTCCAAATCTTTATTATGTGTTTTCTTGCCTTTAAAATCTAAACAGTAGCATTATTGATCAGATCTGTCATTCTGATATGCTATTTAATAGGCATATTCAGTAAGTTCAAAGCAGAATTTGTGTTTTCAGGCTTCACTCCAACAGTATCCAGAGGATTACAAAGACCTCCCTACAGAAGGTAACATTCAGCAGAAATTCTCTTTACCTGATCACACAGAGTTTCTGTTGCTGTTGTTCTCCTACTGTGTGGTTGTTTTTTTTTTTTTCTTTTACGTCTCAGTGAAAGGAGACTGAGCTCTCAACTTTGATCAAATGAAACAAATTCATCCTAAAAGTCATTTTACTGAGGAACTGTTTTTAGACACCAGTTATTTCTTATTATGGTATAAAACACTGTTAATTTTTAAGCAGAAGAGATAATTTATTACAAAGGGTGTTCTGTTTAAAAATTGGCTGGACATTATGCCTTATTTTATCTGGAAAGTCAAATTCTTTGTGTATTTGTCATTTTACTTTTCTCTCTCAGGTTCAACTGTTATAGAAAAATACTTTATAACAACCAGATTCGGGGCTTAAGGGATTGCAAGCATGTGGCATTACTCAGTCTAAAGGTTGGCCAAAGTGGATCTAAATGTTCTATAAAGTCTAATTAAAGTCTAATTTATCTTTAAAAAGTGAAAAGGAGATAAAAATATTTCATTGAAATATTTTTCTTTTAATTTAGTAAATTCTTCTCTTAAAATTTTGTTTAAAGCTGATTGATTTCCCCTGACTACTTCTAATTGTTTCGCTTTTCTCTCATTAAGTCCAATGACATAAATGGGAAGCTTTCTCTTGGATTCATGGAATCTTCTCACACCTCTAGTCTTTAATCAAATCCCTTATAATTCAAAATGATGGTAATCCCTTGTTTAGGGATTCCTTATTTTCATACATAATTGTTTGAATATGTGAAAGAAACAGTTTCAGAGAGAATATTCATAATTTTCAGATTTTCAATTTCTGGCATATTCCTCATCTTATTATTTTGAATGGCAAAGATTCGGTTATGATTTTCTAAGCAAACTATAAAACCATGTAATGTGAAACTTGCTTAAGGAACGACTCAATTTAACTCACCATATACATAGTCTTATAAACTACATCAAAATTTGTCCTCTGATGTTTGTAGAGATTGTATGAATAAATAACAAAAGTTAATAGACAGCAGAAGATGTTGATTGGATTATAGTAGTGATAATTTAAACATAGTTAACAATGGTAATCAATTAGCACATAAGCAAGAGATGCTTTTTATCTAAACTGAAAAATAATGAAGCTAGCACATCTCACTGTCTCTTGACTACTATACTCTCTAGGGATCCACAGTTTGATTTTCATGCTGTTGACAAATCATTGTTCTCACTATCAGCAAGCATGAAGAGTGAACTTCGGGGACAGGCCTCCCGAAGTAAACTTTTCCACTAAACCAATCAGTCTTATCCCATGAAATAGTAGACCAGACTTTAAAGCAACTTATTCTGCCACTTCATGTTTTTGTGACCCAATTAACTAAGAAATAATTTAAATATCCTTTATTGCTATCCTCTTTCTAGCTCCATCTGAAGTGATTTTTTCATTTGATGTTGGAAACGGACCTAGTGAAGTCACAGTGCAATCACTCACTTCCTTAAATGACAACCAGTGGCATTATGTGAAGGCTGAACGAAACATCAAAGAGGCATCCTTACAAGTAGATCAGCTTCCTCAAAGGTCTCATGGTGCTCCACCTGATGGGCATATTCGCTTGCAGCTCAACAGCCAGCTTTTTGTAGGTAGGCACTCATTTAACACAATCTTCCCTAGTTATCATACAAAAACATGAAAAGAGAAGCGGGGGGGG
>NW_009627741.1:0-9259 GCF_000690535.1 Cariama cristata
TCTCCCCCTCTGCCAGCTCCACCGGCCGCCGCTCACAAGAACAGCTTTTGTGTTTAATACCCTAGACGCTTGACTAACAAAAATGTGCATAAATATTAAATGCTATGGGAATACGAGGATGTCAGAAATCAACAATTCCTGTGACAAAAAAGAATAAAAAGGTCCAAGTTCATTGACAGTATTTTTTTCCCGTTCCTGTGTCCACTACTCTGCCTGGATTTCCACCCCTCTCCCCTCCCAGCCCCAAGCACCAGGATGTCCCCGGTTACCCAGCTCTATGTCCCTGCTTACAGCTTCACCGGAGAGCACAGCAAAACATCTGTCAAGCTGCATCGTACATTTCCAGCTTTCTCCTGCGCTCAGGCTTACACAGAGAAACCATTTGATGGCACATCCTTTAAAATCTTGCCTGAGTCAGAAACAAGAAGGGAAAAAACCTGCCATGGCAGTAGCACTGAACTGCTGGCACTGCTAGCTCCGTTAGCACCGCCGTTCGACACGACCCCTCATCTCTTCCTCCCCTTCATTTAAAAGGGTTTCTTATACCCCCCCAGTCTGTTTCCCTCTGCACCTCTCTATCATTTCTGTATATCCCCCCTTGCCTAAATAGCAACATCCTTCAAAGTTTGACATTAACCACAGAGCAATGCTGGTTGTCCTCGGAAGCAGATCTGAACTTCGCTGTGCTAAAATCTACCCTCGTGTCCCCACTGTGGATCAAAACTCACATTTACCACATTAGAAAAACAAACTTTCCAACTGTTTACAAATCGTTCTCTCTAAACAGAAACCGGCAAGAGTGACAATGGGCAGAGTCTCTAAACAGCTCTGTATGACCTCAAGGCTGTTAGATGCAAAAGAGCAAAAAAATATTTGGGCAGCTTTACCAACATATTAAAAAAAAAAAAGCACCCCCAAATCCAACTGTCTTTTAAAATGAGTTTTAAGGTGGCAGGTCAAACGGAAGCAATATGAGTATTTCTAATGTTCTCAGAAGCACATGCTGGTATTTACATAAGGGTCAAAAGTTCTAAAGTATGAGTTTGATCAAGTTTATACATCCGATTTTTTCTGCATGAAGAAAGGGATTTTACAAAATTTTAGCTAATCTTTATCTAACCTTTCAGACTGAAATGACACTTTGCTGAAAACTTAGTTTACATGATTATGCTCATGATACAGACTCTGGATTCACAAAAAGCTTGTAAGGTGAATACAGTAACTAAACACCAACCACACAGCCCTTGGACCTCTGAGAAGCTACTTGGATTTAAATCAGATGTATGCACTAACACACACACAGAGCAATCTCTAACAAAACTCAAATTAGTCTGCCAATTTGCTACGGTCCTTTGAACACCAAGACAGGAGGTTTTATTTATTCTTTCTGCCAGGTTTTCAGATATACTCAAATTTCACTTTCAGTAACCAACCTATGGACATTTGCAGTTGACAGACTTTATTGAAAAATGTTCCATTCATCTGGCAACAGTAAACCCACTGGAGAAAGTTGCCTTTGAGTCTTTTTCAAACCAAGCAACAAAAGACATTCTGCTAAAAAGGCCAGTAAGTGCCTTAGTAACACTCAAGAGCATGGAAGAAGTCAGAAATGCTACATGGTGACAGAATATAAAAATAATCTACAGCAGGCCTTTAGCTGCCAGACATAACCCTACCTGCTCTGCTAGGCAGCGAGCAGTAAAACACTCTGCTACCCCAACTTGTAAAAATATTTTGATTTCTTCACCAGTGGCAAAGAACAGAAGCTTCTTTATTGAAGTCTCCAAAACTGTTTAAAACATGTACTGGCAAAGCTATAGGAGAAGTGCAGGTGAGGACAGCACGGCAGCCTCGCTTCAGACCCCTTCTCACCTCTGCATTAGGATTTAAGGTCGGAAGACACACGCTGCCTCGACGCAGTACCTTACCTTTGTGGAGGCTGAGCCAGGCCTCGGCAAAAGCAGCTTGGTGCTGGTTTTCAGAAAGCACGTGCTGCTTTGGGTGATCTAGCCCAGCCTGGGGGGCACAGGGCACGATATGGATTCCATATGCATCGCACTCCCTCCACTTACATCTCTGTTTCTGAGCACTGCGTGGCCCGCAAACACAACTCTTATCTTTGCGTCACCAGCATCTGCTTCCCACTTTCATTGTTCTGAGCACAGAGGTCTCGGCCACGGATCCGGCGACACAGAACAAGAAAGAGGAACCTGTTGCTGTTATTAGGTGCCTGTGCATCTGTGCTGCCTTTATAGATTTTACATGCGGTAGGCATACAAACAGAAAAGCAGCTTGAAGAATAAAAGGCCAGCATGGTGTTGATATAAAAAAGCTCCACTTATGGTACATTGAAGGCACTGAAATGTAGGAGTCACAAACGATATGTAGACTAAGCAAAGCAAAGAGCCAGGAAAGCAATTAATGCAAAGGATGGAATTACAAAACCCGATATAATCGATCTTCAAGCACTGAGAACCACAGAAGCAATGGCTGGAAGGGACTGATGGACGTCGTCCAGTCCAACCTCCCACGCAGAGCAGGATCATCACCAACACAAGAATCAGGTCATCTTTGGCGACACAATCATAGTCTAGCCAAATCTTGAAAACCTGCAAGGATGGAGATGTCACATCCCCTCAGGGCAACCTATTCCTGTGCCACATTAGCCCGCTGTTCCCCATTTCCTACCTGACTTTGGCTACAAGGTGATCCCACACTTCCCTCGGAGAACGCAGCAAGTCCTGTGCGCTGCTGACGAAAAAGGCACTGCCCTACCCCAGCACATGAGCACATGCCTTCCAGCCCTTGGATTTCTGCTGTGGTGAACTCGGTAGAGCAGACACTACCAAGCACTGCAACAGCCCTCAACGTCTTTCTGCAAAATCTGGTTGCTTCTTCCTCCTCAGAGCTTTTGTTTTCAGTTCCTCTCTTCTTACTTGTTCTAGGCCTCACCTACTGCAGTAAAATTACGCCATGCAGTGTAATTTATAACGCCCCAGAGTGAAATCCCCTAAAAGCCCACAATGCGGTGTTAGAAAGACCTCAGGCATGCTCAAGCCAGAATTTTATATTAGGCAGCTAATGTTGAAATAAATTATGAGTATTTTAACACTGATAAGAAGTGACCAGAGCACAGTCTCTGAAAACAGAGTTGATAGCCACGCTAGAGACTTCTGCTGATACATTTGTCAGATTAAAAAAACACACACACAGTTTTAGGGAGCTTTTTATGTGACACAGCCAAAGTATAAATACAACGAATGATTGCAGAAATTCCCCACTGCTTGGATAACTTCAGGGGGGAGGGGAATAGAGGGTGAGATCAAGAAAAACATTTTTATCCCTAGAGTGGCCAACGAGCATCCCTCATTTCTGACGTCTCTGTTCAAGTTCAAGTTTGTAAAGGAATCGGTGTGATATTCCTTGCACTGCTCTCAGAATACACCTCAGCTACAACTTCAAACTGTAGCAACCACCATGCACGTATAATTAGTTCGGCGCACATACTTCACTTTTCATGAACACTCCCGTCCCAAGTGCAGATTTTCCACTGGGAAAGAGAATGAGAAAACTGGCTTTCAGGCGAACAAACAGAAGGTAGTAATAGCTTCTGTGAAGCAGCAGTCCTGATCAACGTAGCCTGCTTTTCCGATTTAACCGTTCTCATAGTCTTCCTTTATAAGGATGAAGATTAACAGGATTCTGCAAAGCAACATATTAACTCACTGTAGAGCAAAATCAAAGTTATTCCTACCACTCAAGTGTGTGTGTTTATCAGAAACCCATGCAGAAACAGGCTCTCCCCAAAGAAGCTGGCCAATAGCACTTAGATTTGAAAATAAGCAAATAAAACAGATCAGGAAAAAAGTTTGGGAAGAGCTAAAAAAAAAAAAAGTTTTTCTATTAAGTCTTGGGCACATCTTAGTTGTTCAAGGAAGCCCCAATTCATTAAGGTATGTAGATATACTCTATTCCCAGCATGAGTAGATTCGGTAAGATGTATATAATCATGAGCATACTTAATTAGGCTGCATCATAATCAGCCTAATTTCTGATAGTATACACCATGAATAAAAGTTTCATTGAGTAAATTAAGAACAGAAGACTTAGGAGACCTAGATTTGGATGTTATCTGTGGGAAGTACAAAGGAGGTGTCTGCAACTGCATGTCTATTAGAGAGCACTGGCTTGTGCCAGCCTAAATTAGTGCACGGTTCTAACCTACAACAATAATGTATTACACAGAAACGCCCATAAAGGAATTAGCAACAGGAATGTTACTAACACGGTGAACGTGTATCAAATGTGACGTGGTGTATGACAAGTTTCAAGCTGACCTGGGTTATGCAGAAGAACTCACATTTCCCATTTCACTGATGTACTGTCAACCGCACCGATCAGCCCAAGAGAAAGCTCCCACTGTGGTGTAAAATCACTTCAAGGGAAAACTCAGAACTATAACTTCATAGTTTACAGAGCGCTGAATAAATTGTCCCACCTCCATCCTGTTACTTCATTCTAGGCCTTAAATTTCAGGGCACGTTGCATTTAAACTCGCATAGCAAACAGCAAAATGATTATTTTGTCAGGACAATGAAACACTGCATGAGTTTTAATAAAACCGCTACTTATCACTCCAGACATCCTGTAGATAAAGAATGAGCTTCCCACCCTTGGGGATTATAGTGTTGCCCCTTTAAGCAAAGTCTTGATTATTTGCCTTCCCTGGAGAGAGACAGATAAAGAGAAAGAAAGAGAGGGCTGTCCCAATTACACAATGTGCATGGACCACATCCCTATGAGGTAATTCAAGTCTATTTTTAAATACACGGACATATTTATATTTCAGAGGTCACATTTAATATTTTAAGAAGTGTTCTGTGCCTGTGAGAAAGAGTAAAATAAAACTTGGGGTCTTTGTCAGCTAAGTATTCTTGAAAATTTAGCCTAATAAGCTGCAAATCCAAGCTGACCATTAGTGTATGAATTCCCCACTAAAGAGAGAGGTCTTGAAGAGCCCCAGTCTGTGGGTATTTTCCTTTAAAAAGACAGCAGTTACCTTTTATAGTTACTGCAGAAATCAAGTAGAAATCAGAGGATTATTTCAGGATTCAAACACTGTCTACAAAGCCAGGATTTTTTTGTTGACAGAAACAGGATTTCAGAAACCCTTGAATAGGAGGGATGTTTTAAGACTAATTGTATACTTTTAATATTAATTCTTAGATTAAAATTAATAAGTAGGTTTAGTGGACATTTATTAAATCCAGCCCTTTCAGGGTTTAGCTAAATCCAACTGCTTTAAAGAAAAACCCCAAATTCCTATTTAGAAAGAAGCATTCTTCAGTATACATCAAAGGATTCCATTCTTAAAACATAAGAAGTTCACACCGAATATCCAAAACATTTTATCCAACACTTCCTACATAACAAAAAGCTCCAGTGAGAGCAGGAAACACTCAGGAAACAGTGAAGGATGGTTCCAAAGAGAAAACATTTTTACTTCTGTTAACTCCAGACCAAACCAAAATTTTGAATCTTTTAGTGCCCATTACATTTGCGTTCAGTGACATCCACCGGGCTACAGCAGTTTCAGGCACACCTTGGGGAGCTGCTTTCGTCTGAAAACCTGTAAATGGAGGCTCGGATCAATAAACGCTTGGAGTAACAACTCCTCTGTCTCACTCTGACTTTAATCCTGATTGAAAAGAATTGAGGTAGGAGGCTGACCCATGGCTCATTCATGTGCATTTACACGGAATTATTTGGCTGGAGCTGTTCTAGATTTACCATCGCCACTTCCATTTGCACCGAGGTGTTAACTAGTTTTCTACGTTTGTTTTGTCAGAGTTGAGATGTAAAGACTATGAAAAACCAAAATAAAAACATTCAACATGTTCAGGTAATCTGGACTCCTAGACTTTTTCAGAGAATGACAAAACTTTAAGCAAATGAAAGTGAGATTAGTGTTCTAGAAGGGAGGGATTTGAGATTTTCAAGTTTCCAAACAGTACAGCTTATGACTGTCACCATTGGAAAAAGTCAGAGCTACAGACATTCATATCCTGAACAAAACCAATGAAACAAGTTATAAATAGTAAAAGCCTGGAAGGGTTTGGAAACTTGAGGGAGTAGAGGAAAAGTCTAGCATTTCTTGGTATATTTTCACCTGTTGAAGAATCTTTGGCTTTCTTGAGGCTAAAGAGGGCTGTCTGGAAAAATGCAGAAAGATGACAAGATCAGGTAGGAGTGGACAATCTACCTCTCTGATGTTCCTTCTTACTGTTCTACACTGAAAATATCAACAAGACACTCTGAAGGCATTTCAGCCTAATGATATATTTCACAACAGCAACACGGGGGCGGGGGGGCAGACGAAGGAGAAGCTTTGTAACACCGTTTGTCAAGGGCAGAAGTTTCTAATGAGAAAATCTGATATGGCTGTATCCCACACTAAAGTGATATCTTTATTGGTAGATGATGACTTTCAACATACAATTTGTTACATTACTCTGCTGAAAACTTGACTTGGCATTGCTATTACATACCAAGAATTCAAGAATAGTTAATAACGGCTCTTGGTATCAATGATTGTCTCTTCCTATTGTACAACAAGTGTTGTGAAGCTGATAGCCATTTGATTTGCACATGTTATCCAAGTAATTTAGCACTCCACATGACTATCCAATAGCTGCACATAACACAAGGAGGAGGAATTTAAAGGCTTTGCAATGGTTATTGGCTAAGATCTCTTCAGCACACGGTGTTTCACCTTGTCTGCCATCAGCATTACAGATACTGAACATGTGATGCTTGCCCAGGGTTTAACACCCATCACAAGGAACGTGACATTTGTCAACATTTACCAACCTGTCCAAGACCCTCACCACTGCTAAAGAGGAAGGGAGAAGGCTGGCACAAGAAAGTAATGGTTCCAGTAGGTGGTCAATTAAGTTTTTGGATACCTGTTACTGGATCAAAAATGCTTCAACCAGCTGACAGAAAGGGCTGGATCATTACAAACCAAGATTTGAAGGGGCTACTTTGTCCCAGGAAACTGTTAATTAAGTGTCTGTCCTCCCACACCCAGCAAAAAGCCAACACAAACATTATTACATACTCCAGCTAATGTGAAAGAAATAGAGTATATTCGTGCCTGGCTGGGATCAAAATCACACCGCCAAGTCATTCAGTAGTGTGTGAGCGTTTCCCTGATTGCAAACCCTGGCCCAAGAACCTGGTGCCTTGCTGCAAAAGACTCTACATGGTTTCCTTACAGTGTGCTGCAAATCATTCTCTTACAAAGCAAATGCATCTCGCATGCCCATCAAATCACATAGTTGCCAAGAAGTTACATAGAAAGTGGTGTGCTTTTTTGTTGGTATGCCACCTGCCCCTTCTCTCAATAACTGCTTTTTACCTGGGACATTCATAGCATTTTACAAAAACTAGTATCTGTCAGCTTTTCTCATTTTACAAGCACAGAAACAGGCCCTGCTTTTATGACCAGCTTCCTCAAAATACTTACTGTCACAAGTCTGCACAAGCTTGACCCTCAGCATCACCGTGGTGGGTCCCCATCCTTGCTTCCACAGTTGCAAGCTTGGCCCTCAGCACTACCATGGTGGGTCCCCATCCTTGCTTCCACAGTTTGCTTTCTGACCCATGCAGTACTTCCAGCTCCGCACCTAAGCAGATCATATCCCTTTTCTCCATTGCTACAACTAGATGGGCACCTCCCTCCTTTCATCTCCACATTTCTTCCACATCTGAGGTTTCCCCATTGTTCTTTCTCCCATTTTTTGCCACCTTTCCTTTGTCAGGCATAATCCTTTGTAGGCCTGGGCAATTTCCACTTGCCTTCAGCTGCTACCTGCAGAGAACCTGGATCAAACTGGTTTCCTTCCTTCAGACAAAGTCCCCAGCGTACCTGTTGTCCAGCTAACATATTGTCATTAGCTAATTACGCCTCATTTCATCCAGGCTGAGAGGAATGCGCTACAGTACTTGCCTGCTAAGGTGCATGCACATTCACGCCCAGCCATCCCGAGAAGTGACACCTGTATTTAAGGGCTGCATAGCACCCGGAATTCGTTCGCACACCTCCCTGCGACACATTGCTGCCATTAACATACTAAAGAGCTGAAATCCTGAGGTGCCTCGGCACCTCTGAACGACGAGGTTGCAAGGATTTGCTTCTGATCACCAGCTTACAGAGAAATTAAGGAGTGCTTCCTCTTTGGCTAGAACAAATACATGTATTACACACAGGTAACTTTTTAACAGAAATTTGACTTGCCATTCAAATAGACTTGCTCTTAGTTATTTCAGGCTCCTTACAGGCCAACTGCAAGCATCTGAGGCGCTCTGTTCTTTACTTTCTGATAATTTCTTGCACACATGCTTTTTAACTTGCTGTTAAATATTTAGACCTGTGACATGCTTGTAAGTAACAGCTACTATTTTAAATGCTAGCATTAAGTACAATTTAATTGCTACTTTACACAATACTCTTACTAATCTTAAAGTTTTAGTTTCCTCATTTATTGATGGAAAATAGACTTTTTCCAATGGCAAGTCAAGGTTCATTTATAATTTTAGTGTTTATCCTAAGTCTTTATTAATAAAATATCCTTCAAATGAAGAGGAAAAATAATTTTCAGATAGTTTCAACCATGTTTAACCATCGGCGACACAGACAGTGGGATGGAGTGCACCCTCAGCAAGTGCCGATGACACCAAGCTGTGTGGTGCAGTTGACACGCTGGAGGGAAGGGATGCCATCCAGAGGGACCTGGACAAGCCAGAGAGGTGGGCCAATGCGAACCTCATGAGGTTCAACAAGGCCAAGTGCAAGGTCCTGCACATGGGTTGGGGCAATCCCAAGCACAAATACAGGCTGGGCAGAGAATGGATCGAGAGCAGCCCTGAGGAGAAGGACTTGGGGATGTTGGTTGAGTAGAAGCTCGACATGACCCAGCAATGGGCTCTCCCAGCCCACAAAGCCAACCATGTCCTGGGCTGCATCCCAAGCAGGGTGACCAGCAGGTCGAGGGAGGGGATTCTGCCCCTCTGCTCTGCTCTGGGGAGACCCCCCTGCAGTACTGCCTTCAGCTCTGGGGTCCTCAGCACAAGAAGGACATGGACCTGTTGGAGTGAGTCCAGAGGAAGCCACAAAGATGATCCGAGGGCTGGAGCAGCTCTGCTGTGAGGACAAGCTGGGAAGGGATTTTTTACAAGGGTAGGGAGTGATAGGACA